>NW_022325759.1:0-8109 GCF_002776525.5 Piliocolobus tephrosceles | reverse complement strand
ACTTATTTAGGAAATTTTAGTGCTGTTCTATTCCTCCATCACCTTTTATTTCACTGACCATTGAAACACTAGCAAATCATATAATTTTTGAGAATATGGTGCTTCTTTGAGTTATAAAAGAGTAAATATGTACATTGTCCTCAGAGCATATGTAAAATAACGGGCCATAAGTTTGTTCCCTGAGTTTCATTTAACCTTTTACTGACATCATTTCATAAAGACTCATTTTATCACTCCATAGTGTAAATGTTTTATCCAGTATTAAATAACAGGGCTTGTTGGTATTAATACTGTGTTTTAAATATATTTGGTTGTTTACTTAGGTAAGAATATTTGATACATTTCACGTATCTATAATTCATCACTAAATATTTTTGATAAACTTACCTGTGCTCCCATAAATTTTATGTTCTGATCCATTATTTCCCTACTATATAGTTCTCTTCATTGTTAAGCTTATTACATAAAGAGGAAAACTTGCAGTTTTCACTATTCCATTTGGCTGTTCCATCACAAATTACTTTTCATGACATATAAAATGTCTGGTATCCTTCATAAGTTTTGCTTTTGTTGAAAATTTATCATTATTTTCCCAAAATTTATTTTGCTCACCTTATCAGATCATTTTAACTGTTCCTCAGTGCACCGTCTACCCTATTAAGTATAAGTCATACCTTTTCAACATAGCAATGTTGAAATATGTTTTAAGCCTGTAGAGAATAAACCATGTTTTGCCTATCATTTTCATCTTAGGAGAATTCTAAAAGTTTGAGAATCTGCTTTTATGTAAAGCAGATTATTTAAAATATTTACACAAACAATATTATGGCAATATAAAATGTTTAAAAAAATCTAGCTGTATTCCCATCATTCTGACAAGAAAATTTTAATTTTATAATTGTTTTTTCCTAAAAGAGTATGATTTACACACTGGTAAATTTGTGAAGATGACAGGCTTGACTCTTTTCTAGATTTTATTCTTCAGGGAAATGAAATATTGAAGGAAACAGGAGAACCAGTCTTTTCTGTTTTCTCTTAATACAGCCTTTCTTTTGGATTATACAAATCTCTTTTTCACCTTTTAATCCTAATCATGATGACTAGTTAGCCTGTCAGTTATTGCTTTCTGAATATTGTCTTATTTTGGCTTATCTGTAAAAGCAATATTCTACAAGGTACTAAGGATTGGTGAGTTTTCTAACCATTATTTCACAAGGTTTTTTTAATGAAAAACATTCTAATATTTATATGCAAATTCAAAAAACCTAGAATAGATAAATGAATTTGAAGAAGAAAAATGTTGAAAGACTTAAACTCCTTGCTTTCAAATTACTGCCTAGTATTGGTGCAAGTATGAAAATATAGATTAATGGGACAGAAGAGAGTCCAGTAATAGATCAATATATATTCATAGATACATATATACACACACAAATATATGCACACAATTGGAACTATTTGAAAAAGGTGCCAAGTTTGAATAATGTAGAAAGAATAGCCTTTCTAATAATTACAGAAAAAAATAGATATCTATATACAAAAATAAAAATTATAGACCATTGTATCTCAAACTTTCTGTATGTCACCTTCGGCATAAGTAATTTTTAGACTTTTTTTCTTTTTTACTTAATCATTCCCTAAATTTTGAGAAATAAAGTATTATACTGACCTTGCCACTAGGGAAGCTCAGAGACTGGTAAGATTATACAGGATTTGATTAATTCTATTCCTTTTTAGAATACTATTGGGCCATATTCAAAAGTCCTCAGAAAAAAATTTGATTTAAATACAGTCCAGTACAGACACCATTACAGATTTTCAGTAGTCTATGGCTTAGGCTGAGTCACTCAACCTTACAATCTGTTTGCACAAATGATTTCAAAAGTGTTTCAATCTGGAACACAAGCCTTAGATCTAAGGAAATCAAATAATGGTGTTCAGCGGAGATTTCTGGGGTCTTAGATCTAAAGCTGCCCAATGGGGCTGGTTGTTATATACTTAGTGAAAGTAAATTACTCAAATATTACTTAGTGTGGGAGGAGAAAAGACTGCTTTCCCCAAGGAAGAGCATCAGATAATGCTGGGTAATATAAAAAACAGTAAATAAATAACTGAGTTGTGATAAACTAGCTCAGAAGAGTTTATTGATAAATTGGAAATGGCATATTCAAGAGTATTCAAGAGCCTTAAGATGGTCAGCCTGCTGCTTTCGCTGTGTAGTCTGAATTCATCCCAGCCAAACCAAAACATGCTACTTTGTTAAGCGATGGGTGTTCCTGAATTCAAAGTTATGAATGGTGACAAACTTGTAGCTGATGAAATTCTAGTGGAAGAAATGAGGATACATCTACAAAATGGACAGAGATAAAAGTCTTAAATGTGCTTAGCAATTAAGCTACTGCATAAGAAACATATTTGGATATTGACCAATTAAGCAAAAGTCAATGACATTGTGACATGTTTAGGCAAATTAGTTTTAAAATTAAAAAAACAACAACACCCATTCTCTTGTAGAATACTCATTTAAGGAAGTTCCTATGGAAATCAAGTTGTGTCAAAGATATGCACCCCATAAAGATCCAGTTGTTAGCTCAGACGAGAGTTGGAATCCTGATGAAAGTACTTGATTCAGATCAGCACAATTAGTTAACTTGCTTGATGAAATGACAAACATTGGTTTGCTCTATCCATACAGAGAGAGAGTGAATGACAACACATTCTTCTGCACTTGAAACTACTAATGTAGTGAGGACTGTACTTAATATTTGCAGGGAGAGAAGAAGGATAGTGCTAAAATTTGGTAAAGATAGCTTTGGCAGAATTCCTTTAGATTATGATTAACAAGAAGATGCCCTAGGAAGTTCTTATCTAAAAGTGTTTTAATCAAATCTATTTAGAGTGTACTCTTTAAATTGCTTAAGGTAAATAAACTGTATGAAATGCAGCTAGTGGAGAATGGCGTTGTTCACCTAGACTCTCTACCCATATGGTTAATGAATTATAAAAGTGAAGAACTTCCAAATGAAATCACTTCCTCTGAGATAATATGTGATCTACACACAGTGCTCTTCCCTTACTCTGAAAACAAAACATGTTTATAGTATCTACAAATGTTACAGGCCTTTGTGCTAATTAAGAATAAATAGTAAATATTTTGGTATCTCTTTATCCTGCTTATTTATTAATTTTCTTTCTTCTTCTCCTTTTTTTTTTTTTTTTGTAGGGTCAGAATCTCACTGTGTTGCCTAGACTGGTCTTGAACTCCTGGGCTCAAGTGATCCTCCTACCTCAGCTTCCCAAAGTGCTGGGATTTCAGATGTGAGCCACTACATCCAGCCATTTTTATTTTTAAACCTACTTATTTGAAAATTATTTGAGTTGGATATTATTAGTATACCAGTATACATAATTAATATCAAATAATAATATAGTGTAGTATATTAATACTATTTATTACCATCTTCAAAATTTCCCGTCATGAATCTATATGCATATAAGAGCTAAGTTTACAAGTACAAGAATGAATGAACTAGAGAAAATCTCTGTTTTCATGGAGCATTAAATCTAGTGGAATAGGCACAAATAGATGATAGATATTGGTAGATAGATAACTAGATACACAGAGTAAGATAGTGATGTGATCTATGAAGAAAGATAAAGCAGGATGAGAAATTGGAAAGTGATTTTGTGTTTATTTAGATGGAGTTATCAAGAAAGACTTTCCATAGGTGCTTCAGACATATTGGACTAACAGCTATAAAGTCACAAAAATCTCTGAGGAAGAGAAACCAAATAGAAAGATCAAAAAGTATAGAGATCTGACATGGAAGGAAGGGCATTCATGTGGTTAGAAAATTGTGAATGAGATAGAAAGTGGTAAACAAAACCATGTAATCTCATTTTTTATCTTCTACTCACACTTCTTCAAAGTTCCAATGTAATTCTTCTTTAACATTATAGCTACAAAACCCCTAGAAATGTTCCCAGAGACTTTTATGTATTCAAGTGGGAATTTTTTATCAAATGTCAGGTATATTCTTGTTTAATTTCATTTACTTTTGATGCAAGAATGTGAATATTCCATAGTTTCTGCCTCATTACTGTTTTTTTTTTTCTCCTAATATCTTGCTAACCTTGTTCATGTTCTCTGATTATATCGACTTAGTATAATTTATTGCTAATAACTGAAGAGTATTTCCAAGTATACATAGCCACATATTTATACCTTTAAAATTCATTTCAATTTCTAAACCAATGATATACTAGGTATTGATGTAGGCCAGTCTTACTTGTTAAATTCTTGATTTGGTTTCTCCCTTTTCACATCAAAAACCTAAAATGATTGTTTCTGAAATAACGTTAATCCAAATTATTTGTTATAAAAATAAAATATCTTTCTATATTTCAAACTGCTTTGAAAAATTATACACTCACTTGAATGCTCATACTAATGTGATTTTGTAATTGCCACATAAAATTAGTAGTATGATACAATTTTGTAGTTTGATTCAATTGCCCAGTGAGATAATATCAATTGACTCACTGTTTTTATTTCAGTTCCGTTTTGAAACTTGACTTACTGATTAATATAATGTAGGACAATTGCATTCCCTTCATTGCTGATAAGAATAACCGTGGGTGATGATATGTACAATGTATATCAATTAAAACTAGAAACTGATAAAAAACAATATAGTGAAAGATAAAACAAAATTTCCATGATCTGTTTTTGCTAGCTAGTGTTAAGGCTGGACACGGTGGCTCACGCCTGTAATCCCAGCACTTTGGGAGGCCGAGTCAGGTGGATCACCTGAGGTTGGGAGTTTGAGACCACCCTGATCAATATGGAGAAACCCTGTCTCTACTAAAAACATAAAATTAGCCGGGCGCGGTGGCACAAACCTGTAATCCCAGCTACTCGCGAGGCTGAGGCAGAAGAATCACTTAAACCTGGGAGGCAGAGGTTGTGGTGAGCCAAGATTGTGCCATTGCACTCCAACCTGGGCAACAAGAGCGAAACTTTGTCTCAAAAGTAGAATACATGTTTTGCCACAAGGTGAGGATGGACAATTTAGATGCTGCCACGGAGCATTAGTAATAACTTTGGCAGATATTGGGCCACAGGTGTATGCATTTTTTTCTCTGTCCACTTCACCCTTACTGCTTTCTTTTTTGTTCTTCTTTTTATTCCAGTGTTGACTTAGTCTTGTATGTGATGCCTATATATATGTTGGTACTTAGAAATTACAAACTCTCAGAGATTGTGTAATAAATTAATAATGTTGGGGAACTTACTAAATAGTTACTTCCAGCACTCAACACTTTAACTAAGACTGGAAATTATAAGGATATTATGTTTCTTTCCAGGAGTAAGTTAACTGTTTATAAATTATGTTGTTATTTTAAGTCGAATTTACTTTTAGTTCTTAAATTAGTAAATATGTCTCTTCTGCCTTCCTTTAAAATGTCAATTACAAATGATGTATATTAGTCCTTTACACTACATATACCTATTATGAAAAATATCTTCCAAAATAAAGTGAATTTATTTCACATACAAGAGCTTTCTAACATGCTCTCTCTGCAAGGCTAATTCATACCTTTTCTCTGTTTTTCTTCGGATATTGTTAACCATGCTTTCATTCTTAGGACAACTTTCAGTGGATTCTATAATTTGAATAGTACACTAATTCTAAGCTTTATTCTTTCTGGAGTCTTCTTTTTTCTGCCATATTTCTGTAGGAAATGATAAGTATTATGGACCTCCTTTTATATTTTAACTTCAGTTCCAGGCCAACTGCCTTCACAATGATTATGTTTGGTTACCAAAGCATCATTAAAAATTCAACATAATTAAAAATCACCAATTTTATTTTTCAGTTCCCCAAATCTTCCTAGTCTGAACATCAGAATTATCATGAATATGATAAACATTCTCCCTTATTACTGTCATTGCCGCCACACTAGCTCTGACCTCCATCATTCAATGTGCAGTATCGCAGCAATTGCACTCTTGAAGGCCGATATGACCCCTGGTTATTTCTTTTGTCTCAAACTTCCTACCTTATACTTTACTCTACTTTCCATTTCATTGCTTTCTATGTATAAATCTCATTTATCCATCCTCCTTTAATCTGTGGTTTTTATTTTGGGGAATAAGAAGACAATGCCTAGTGTCAATAATACCAGTGATGAGCCAGGTTAAATGGAAAATGTGTACCTATGATTTTCATTTGTATATTCCCAGAGTAAAAGAACAAAAAAGAAAGAAACCTGATATTTGTTTGGCACATAGTATGTGTTAAGCAATGTGCCAAAATTTTTGTTGACAGTATTCTTCTTTTAAATTTAAAGTGACCAGTGAAAATACTTGCTTGTGTTGGTAATTTATTGTATGGCACCTCCAAAGGACAAAGTAAAATCTAGGGTTCACCTGGAGATAAGCTTATTGTACATGATTTTATATTGTCCACTTGTATTTATGCCACATTGTTTTAGTACATGTTCCTAGTATAATTTGTAGTGAATCTCTATGGAAGAAATGAATGGTGTCTCCTTGTTTTCATATATCTAAATTATAAAGATGTATAATGTGTATAATATATATAATGTATAATGATGCTTATATACTACAATAAACTAGAAACCCTACCACAGGAATAATAATAGCAAAAGCTCATATGGGTTTTATTGTGCAATATACACTATTCTAAGTTGTTGTTCATGCATTAACTAATTTAATTTTACAACAATTCTTTGTGATAAGCAATGTTATCATCCACATTTTTGAGATAAGAAAACTGAGTCACAGAAAGGTTGACTTTCTATAACTTGTCTAAGGTCATATAGCAAACAGCTGGTTGAACTATGATTCAAACACAAGCAGAGTGACAGCAAATCTTGCATTCTTGATTTATGGTTTACAAGCACGGAGAGGATCATGGGGATAAAAAGGATAGATGCTTACCGTGCCTTTCACCTGGAATAGTTCAGGATTATGATACTTTATACCCAAGGTATGCTTTATGGGACGATCAGGCAATTGTCTGAGGACATCCTTCTATGGGATTAGAGATTAACCACAAGGTAAATAATCATTATTCAGTTTTTCAAATTAAAACAAAGAAAATTTATACTATTGAGCCAAGTATTTCCGGAAGCTAAATGGACCAATAGAAGGAATGTTCAAGTTAGGAAGAAAACATAGGAAAGGAACAAAAGTCCACTGTGAAATTTTAAGTATTATTTGCTGTACATCATGTGGTGTCCTTGAGATTTGCCAGTGTAATCTGGGAGCAAAAATGGAGTAATTGCCTGGCCTTGTAGTAGGCATATAAATGACATAAAGAATTTACCTATATTGATTGAAATATAATCACTCTTGAAAAATAATTATTTATTCCACCTCTCTATTTAATACCTTGAATAAATCATAGAAATAAATATAATTCATGGCTGGTCATGGTGGCTCATGCCTGTAATCCCAGCACTTTGGGAGGCCGAGGCAGGTGTATCACAAGTTCAGAAGATTTAGACCATACTGGCTAAAATGGTGAAACCGTGTGTCTACCAAAAATACAAAAATTAGCTGGACGTGGTGGTAGGCACCTGTAGTTTCAGCTTCTTGGGAGACTGAGGCAGGAGAATCGCTTGAACCTGGGAGGGGGAGGTTGCAGTGAATCAAAATCATGCTACTGAACTCCAGCCTAGGGTCAGAGAGAAATTCCTTCTCCAAAAAAAAAAAAAATATATATATATATATACACACACACACACACACACACACACACACACGTACACACATACACTATGTATAATTACATAAATTTTTATATTTATATAAATTAAACTTTATATAAAGTTTATATTTATAGAAATTATATAAATTTTCATACATAATTATAATATATATTATGTATGTGTAATTCAATTGCCACAGGGATAATTTTAATGCAGACTGATAAGTAATACCTAGGGTACTAAAATATATTTTTTGGGTAGCATATAGGGTCAAGATAGCAAATACAAATAGTGAGCCTTGATTATTTTCTATGTTGTTTTTGGTTCATTTATTCAAACATTTTATTCATTTTATAAACAAAAGTTCAT
>NW_022325758.1:0-8109 GCF_002776525.5 Piliocolobus tephrosceles | reverse complement strand
ATGAACTTTTGTTTATAAAATGAATAAAATGTTTGAATAAATGAACCAAAAACAACATAGAAAATAATCAAGGCTCACTATTTGTATTTGCTATCTTGACCCTATATGCTACCCAAAAAATATATTTTAGTACCCTAGGTATTACTTATCAGTCTGCATTAAAATTATCCCTGTGGCAATTGAATTACACATACATAATATATATTATAATTATGTATGAAAATTTATATAATTTCTATAAATATAAACTTTATATAAAGTTTAATTTATATAAATATAAAAATTTATGTAATTATACATAGTGTATGTGTGTACGTGTGTGTGTGTGTGTGTGTGTGTGTGTGTGTATATATATATATATATTTTTTTTTTTTTTGGAGAAGGAATTTCTCTCTGACCCTAGGCTGGAGTTCAGTAGCATGATTTTGATTCACTGCAACCTCCCCCTCCCAGGTTCAAGCGATTCTCCTGCCTCAGTCTCCCAAGAAGCTGAAACTACAGGTGCCTACCACCACGTCCAGCTAATTTTTGTATTTTTGGTAGACACACGGTTTCACCATTTTAGCCAGTATGGTCTAAATCTTCTGAACTTGTGATACACCTGCCTCGGCCTCCCAAAGTGCTGGGATTACAGGCATGAGCCACCATGACCAGCCATGAATTATATTTATTTCTATGATTTATTCAAGGTATTAAATAGAGAGGTGGAATAAATAATTATTTTTCAAGAGTGATTATATTTCAATCAATATAGGTAAATTCTTTATGTCATTTATATGCCTACTACAAGGCCAGGCAATTACTCCATTTTTGCTCCCAGATTACACTGGCAAATCTCAAGGACACCACATGATGTACAGCAAATAATACTTAAAATTTCACAGTGGACTTTTGTTCCTTTCCTATGTTTTCTTCCTAACTTGAACATTCCTTCTATTGGTCCATTTAGCTTCCGGAAATACTTGGCTCAATAGTATAAATTTTCTTTGTTTTAATTTGAAAAACTGAATAATGATTATTTACCTTGTGGTTAATCTCTAATCCCATAGAAGGATGTCCTCAGACAATTGCCTGATCGTCCCATAAAGCATACCTTGGGTATAAAGTATCATAATCCTGAACTATTCCAGGTGAAAGGCACGGTAAGCATCTATCCTTTTTATCCCCATGATCCTCTCCGTGCTTGTAAACCATAAATCAAGAATGCAAGATTTGCTGTCACTCTGCTTGTGTTTGAATCATAGTTCAACCAGCTGTTTGCTATATGACCTTAGACAAGTTATAGAAAGTCAACCTTTCTGTGACTCAGTTTTCTTATCTCAAAAATGTGGATGATAACATTGCTTATCACAAAGAATTGTTGTAAAATTAAATTAGTTAATGCATGAACAACAACTTAGAATAGTGTATATTGCACAATAAAACCCATATGAGCTTTTGCTATTATTATTCCTGTGGTAGGGTTTCTAGTTTATTGTAGTATATAAGCATCATTATACATTATATATATTATACACATTATACATCTTTATAATTTAGATATATGAAAACAAGGAGACACCATTCATTTCTTCCATAGAGATTCACTACAAATTATACTAGGAACATGTACTAAAACAATGTGGCATAAATACAAGTGGACAATATAAAATCATGTACAATAAGCTTATCTCCAGGTGAACCCTAGATTTTACTTTGTCCTTTGGAGGTGCCATACAATAAATTACCAACACAAGCAAGTATTTTCACTGGTCACTTTAAATTTAAAAGAAGAATACTGTCAACAAAAATTTTGGCACATTGCTTAACACATACTATGTGCCAAACAAATATCAGGTTTCTTTCTTTTTTGTTCTTTTACTCTGGGAATATACAAATGAAAATCATAGGTACACATTTTCCATTTAACCTGGCTCATCACTGGTATTATTGACACTAGGCATTGTCTTCTTATTCCCCAAAATAAAAACCACAGATTAAAGGAGGATGGATAAATGAGATTTATACATAGAAAGCAATGAAATGGAAAGTAGAGTAAAGTATAAGGTAGGAAGTTTGAGACAAAAGAAATAACCAGGGGTCATATCGGCCTTCAAGAGTGCAATTGCTGCGATACTGCACATTGAATGATGGAGGTCAGAGCTAGTGTGGCGGCAATGACAGTAATAAGGGAGAATGTTTATCATATTCATGATAATTCTGATGTTCAGACTAGGAAGATTTGGGGAACTGAAAAATAAAATTGGTGATTTTTAATTATGTTGAATTTTTAATGATGCTTTGGTAACCAAACATAATCATTGTGAAGGCAGTTGGCCTGGAACTGAAGTTAAAATATAAAAGGAGGTCCATAATACTTATCATTTCCTACAGAAATATGGCAGAAAAAAGAAGACTCCAGAAAGAATAAAGCTTAGAATTAGTGTACTATTCAAATTATAGAATCCACTGAAAGTTGTCCTAAGAATGAAAGCATGGTTAACAATATCCGAAGAAAAACAGAGAAAAGGTATGAATTAGCCTTGCAGAGAGAGCATGTTAGAAAGCTCTTGTATGTGAAATAAATTCACTTTATTTTGGAAGATATTTTTCATAATAGGTATATGTAGTGTAAAGGACTAATATACATCATTTGTAATTGACATTTTAAAGGAAGGCAGAAGAGACATATTTACTAATTTAAGAACTAAAAGTAAATTCGACTTAAAATAACAACATAATTTATAAACAGTTAACTTACTCCTGGAAAGAAACATAATATCCTTATAATTTCCAGTCTTAGTTAAAGTGTTGAGTGCTGGAAGTAACTATTTAGTAAGTTCCCCAACATTATTAATTTATTACACAATCTCTGAGAGTTTGTAATTTCTAAGTACCAACATATATATAGGCATCACATACAAGACTAAGTCAACACTGGAATAAAAAGAAGAACAAAAAAGAAAGCAGTAAGGGTGAAGTGGACAGAGAAAAAAATGCATACACCTGTGGCCCAATATCTGCCAAAGTTATTACTAATGCTCCGTGGCAGCATCTAAATTGTCCATCCTCACCTTGTGGCAAAACATGTATTCTACTTTTGAGACAAAGTTTCGCTCTTGTTGCCCAGGTTGGAGTGCAATGGCACAATCTTGGCTCACCACAACCTCTGCCTCCCAGGTTTAAGTGATTCTTCTGCCTCAGCCTCGCGAGTAGCTGGGATTACAGGTTTGTGCCACCGCGCCCGGCTAATTTTATGTTTTTAGTAGAGACAGGGTTTCTCCATATTGATCAGGGTGGTCTCAAACTCCCAACCTCAGGTGATCCACCTGACTCGGCCTCCCAAAGTGCTGGGATTACAGGCGTGAGCCACCGTGTCCAGCCTTAACACTAGCTAGCAAAAACAGATCATGGAAATTTTGTTTTATCTTTCACTATATTGTTTTTTATCAGTTTCTAGTTTTAATTGATATACATTGTACATATCATCACCCACGGTTATTCTTATCAGCAATGAAGGGAATGCAATTGTCCTACATTATATTAATCAGTAAGTCAAGTTTCAAAACGGAACTGAAATAAAAACAGTGAGTCAATTGATATTATCTCACTGGGCAATTGAATCAAACTACAAAATTGTATCATACTACTAATTTTATGTGGCAATTACAAAATCACATTAGTATGAGCATTCAAGTGAGTGTATAATTTTTCAAAGCAGTTTGAAATATAGAAAGATATTTTATTTTTATAACAAATAATTTGGATTAACGTTATTTCAGAAACAATCATTTTAGGTTTTTGATGTGAAAAGGGAGAAACCAAATCAAGAATTTAACAAGTAAGACTGGCCTACATCAATACCTAGTATATCATTGGTTTAGAAATTGAAATGAATTTTAAAGGTATAAATATGTGGCTATGTATACTTGGAAATACTCTTCAGTTATTAGCAATAAATTATACTAAGTCGATATAATCAGAGAACATGAACAAGGTTAGCAAGATATTAGGAGAAAAAAAAAAACAGTAATGAGGCAGAAACTATGGAATATTCACATTCTTGCATCAAAAGTAAATGAAATTAAACAAGAATATACCTGACATTTGATAAAAAATTCCCACTTGAATACATAAAAGTCTCTGGGAACATTTCTAGGGGTTTTGTAGCTATAATGTTAAAGAAGAATTACATTGGAACTTTGAAGAAGTGTGAGTAGAAGATAAAAAATGAGATTACATGGTTTTGTTTACCACTTTCTATCTCATTCACAATTTTCTAACCACATGAATGCCCTTCCTTCCATGTCAGATCTCTATACTTTTTGATCTTTCTATTTGGTTTCTCTTCCTCAGAGATTTTTGTGACTTTATAGCTGTTAGTCCAATATGTCTGAAGCACCTATGGAAAGTCTTTCTTGATAACTCCATCTAAATAAACACAAAATCACTTTCCAATTTCTCATCCTGCTTTATCTTTCTTCATAGATCACATCACTATCTTACTCTGTGTATCTAGTTATCTATCTACCAATATCTATCATCTATTTGTGCCTATTCCACTAGATTTAATGCTCCATGAAAACAGAGATTTTCTCTAGTTCATTCATTCTTGTACTTGTAAACTTAGCTCTTATATGCATATAGATTCATGACGGGAAATTTTGAAGATGGTAATAAATAGTATTAATATACTACACTATATTATTATTTGATATTAATTATGTATACTGGTATACTAATAATATCCAACTCAAATAATTTTCAAATAAGTAGGTTTAAAAATAAAAATGGCTGGATGTAGTGGCTCACATCTGAAATCCCAGCACTTTGGGAAGCTGAGGTAGGAGGATCACTTGAGCCCAGGAGTTCAAGACCAGTCTAGGCAACACAGTGAGATTCTGACCCTACAAAAAAAAAAAAAAAAGGAGAAGAAGAAAGAAAATTAATAAATAAGCAGGATAAAGAGATACCAAAATATTTACTATTTATTCTTAATTAGCACAAAGGCCTGTAACATTTGTAGATACTATAAACATGTTTTGTTTTCAGAGTAAGGGAAGAGCACTGTGTGTAGATCACATATTATCTCAGAGGAAGTGATTTCATTTGGAAGTTCTTCACTTTTATAATTCATTAACCATATGGGTAGAGAGTCTAGGTGAACAACGCCATTCTCCACTAGCTGCATTTCATACAGTTTATTTACCTTAAGCAATTTAAAGAGTACACTCTAAATAGATTTGATTAAAACACTTTTAGATAAGAACTTCCTAGGGCATCTTCTTGTTAATCATAATCTAAAGGAATTCTGCCAAAGCTATCTTTACCAAATTTTAGCACTATCCTTCTTCTCTCCCTGCAAATATTAAGTACAGTCCTCACTACATTAGTAGTTTCAAGTGCAGAAGAATGTGTTGTCATTCACTCTCTCTCTGTATGGATAGAGCAAACCAATGTTTGTCATTTCATCAAGCAAGTTAACTAATTGTGCTGATCTGAATCAAGTACTTTCATCAGGATTCCAACTCTCGTCTGAGCTAACAACTGGATCTTTATGGGGTGCATATCTTTGACACAACTTGATTTCCATAGGAACTTCCTTAAATGAGTATTCTACAAGAGAATGGGTGTTGTTGTTTTTTTAATTTTAAAACTAATTTGCCTAAACATGTCACAATGTCATTGACTTTTGCTTAATTGGTCAATATCCAAATATGTTTCTTATGCAGTAGCTTAATTGCTAAGCACATTTAAGACTTTTATCTCTGTCCATTTTGTAGATGTATCCTCATTTCTTCCACTAGAATTTCATCAGCTACAAGTTTGTCACCATTCATAACTTTGAATTCAGGAACACCCATCGCTTAACAAAGTAGCATGTTTTGGTTTGGCTGGGATGAATTCAGACTACACAGCGAAAGCAGCAGGCTGACCATCTTAAGGCTCTTGAATACTCTTGAATATGCCATTTCCAATTTATCAATAAACTCTTCTGAGCTAGTTTATCACAACTCAGTTATTTATTTACTGTTTTTTATATTACCCAGCATTATCTGATGCTCTTCCTTGGGGAAAGCAGTCTTTTCTCCTCCCACACTAAGTAATATTTGAGTAATTTACTTTCACTAAGTATATAACAACCAGCCCCATTGGGCAGCTTTAGATCTAAGACCCCAGAAATCTCCGCTGAACACCATTATTTGATTTCCTTAGATCTAAGGCTTGTGTTCCAGATTGAAACACTTTTGAAATCATTTGTGCAAACAGATTGTAAGGTTGAGTGACTCAGCCTAAGCCATAGACTACTGAAAATCTGTAATGGTGTCTGTACTGGACTGTATTTAAATCAAATTTTTTTCTGAGGACTTTTGAATATGGCCCAATAGTATTCTAAAAAGGAATAGAATTAATCAAATCCTGTATAATCTTACCAGTCTCTGAGCTTCCCTAGTGGCAAGGTCAGTATAATACTTTATTTCTCAAAATTTAGGGAATGATTAAGTAAAAAAGAAAAAAAGTCTAAAAATTACTTATGCCGAAGGTGACATACAGAAAGTTTGAGATACAATGGTCTATAATTTTTATTTTTGTATATAGATATCTATTTTTTTCTGTAATTATTAGAAAGGCTATTCTTTCTACATTATTCAAACTTGGCACCTTTTTCAAATAGTTCCAATTGTGTGCATATATTTGTGTGTGTATATATGTATCTATGAATATATATTGATCTATTACTGGACTCTCTTCTGTCCCATTAATCTATATTTTCATACTTGCACCAATACTAGGCAGTAATTTGAAAGCAAGGAGTTTAAGTCTTTCAACATTTTTCTTCTTCAAATTCATTTATCTATTCTAGGTTTTTTGAATTTGCATATAAATATTAGAATGTTTTTCATTAAAAAAACCTTGTGAAATAATGGTTAGAAAACTCACCAATCCTTAGTACCTTGTAGAATATTGCTTTTACAGATAAGCCAAAATAAGACAATATTCAGAAAGCAATAACTGACAGGCTAACTAGTCATCATGATTAGGATTAAAAGGTGAAAAAGAGATTTGTATAATCCAAAAGAAAGGCTGTATTAAGAGAAAACAGAAAAGACTGGTTCTCCTGTTTCCTTCAATATTTCATTTCCCTGAAGAATAAAATCTAGAAAAGAGTCAAGCCTGTCATCTTCACAAATTTACCAGTGTGTAAATCATACTCTTTTAGGAAAAAACAATTATAAAATTAAAATTTTCTTGTCAGAATGATGGGAATACAGCTAGATTTTTTTAAACATTTTATATTGCCATAATATTGTTTGTGTAAATATTTTAAATAATCTGCTTTACATAAAAGCAGATTCTCAAACTTTTAGAATTCTCCTAAGATGAAAATGATAGGCAAAACATGGTTTATTCTCTACAGGCTTAAAACATATTTCAACATTGCTATGTTGAAAAGGTATGACTTATACTTAATAGGGTAGACGGTGCACTGAGGAACAGTTAAAATGATCTGATAAGGTGAGCAAAATAAATTTTGGGAAAATAATGATAAATTTTCAACAAAAGCAAAACTTATGAAGGATACCAGACATTTTATATGTCATGAAAAGTAATTTGTGATGGAACAGCCAAATGGAATAGTGAAAACTGCAAGTTTTCCTCTTTATGTAATAAGCTTAACAATGAAGAGAACTATATAGTAGGGAAATAATGGATCAGAACATAAAATTTATGGGAGCACAGGTAAGTTTATCAAAAATATTTAGTGATGAATTATAGATACGTGAAATGTATCAAATATTCTTACCTAAGTAAACAACCAAATATATTTAAAACACAGTATTAATACCAACAAGCCCTGTTATTTAATACTGGATAAAACATTTACACTATGGAGTGATAAAATGAGTCTTTATGAAATGATGTCAGTAAAAGGTTAAATGAAACTCAGGGAACAAACTTATGGCCCGTTATTTTACATATGCTCTGAGGACAATGTACATATTTACTCTTTTATAACTCAAAGAAGCACCATATTCTCAAAAATTATATGATTTGCTAGTGTTTCAATGGTCAGTGAAATAAAAGGTGATGGAGGAATAGAACAGCACTAAAATTTCCTAAATAAGT
>NW_022325757.1:0-7182 GCF_002776525.5 Piliocolobus tephrosceles | reverse complement strand
TCCAAAGCATGTATGATGACTCATATACAGTTTTCTTATTCTGGTGCGTATCTCAGTGCATAGCACATGGTGATTTGTAAGAATACCTATTATCAAATGGTCATCTGATTTTGAATATTTTAAGATATCTAAATATGAAGACATAAAAACTTTTTTCTTTTGTTCCATTTATTTTGTTTTCATATTTTTGTATTTCCCTCTTCTTTACTGTGTGGTCTTGACCAATTCGTCTTTATTTCCTAACTTGACATTAGTGACTTAGAATTTATAAATAATCCTAAGTGGCAGAATCTACAAAGACCAACACAGATTAAAAGCACAATCATCTTCAAAATCACAGAGTCTCCAAGTGTTTTTATCGATTTTGATTGGTTAATGGCTGCTAATCCATCTGCAGCTGCTTCAAGCACTCCAGTTCCTGGCATTAAGGTCAGGTGTATCTGGGGTACCCTAAATATTTGTTCTTTTATTATTGATTTTGCAATATGCAAAGATAAGTTTGTAGAGTGTCCTTCTCGATGCTTTTTTATTCTTTCGCAAATTTTAATCTAATTAAGAGACATAATAATTTCCACGAATTCTATGTTTGGCTCCCAGAACAAGCCATATCATTTGAGGTTGAGGTGCCACTATACAACCATTTTTCCAGATAATAGGAACTCTTGCTGTACTTCTTACTGTTTTTACCATCTGACCATTTTGTTCAGACCAGCTGAACATAGTGTAGCCATGGCATGCAGATTGAGAGGTACAATTCAAGCTAAACATTCCCTTAGGGGACCAATCAATAAGGATTCCATAGGAATCATTGTGCAACACTTCTGCCTGTTCTTCAGTGCAACCTTCCCAAATAAGTACGTTCATTTTTTCTGGCCGGGTCCAATTCTGCTTGCAAATAGGTTTTTGAGGGTGGTGTACCTCAATTATAGGAGCAGATTTATTATGGTAAATACTGTGACCAAAAGCATGTGTAACTGTGTAATAGAGTGATTACATCCAGGCATTATTGCCAGTCAAGATTAATAGTGAAGAGGTAGGCAACTAGTGGCCTTTCCGAAACAGATAGGCAGATGTTCAAATCCTAAAGAAATATTCATAACAATTCCTTCCTCATGTGGGTGAGATGGGCCTCTAGCATCTGTAGGACTGAGCATCCAAGAGTTATCATTAGCGTATACCTCCATTGGAGGAGTACAGCCAAGTTACAGGCTGTAGAAGTTGTGGAAAAGGTAAATATGTCCAAAAAGTGTAATTATTCTGTGTCAGCCCTTGCTAAAGGAATACTGATGGCAATGATGATCACCACTATCATAGCTATCATTAAATCACTCATTGTGACTGGTTGTCCCACTTTCCTCGGTATTCTTCCACCATCTGTGACAGTTTCTTGATCTGTCCCCAGGTAGGTGGTTGTGTTTGATGGGTGTTGCTCATGACAGTTGGGGTTCTCCTCAGCATCAGTCTTGACATGGCTGCAACTGGAGGTTCTCAGGTTCCTCCCAGAATCTCTTCTTTGGCATCTGGCTCATGATAAGGTTTCAGGTGTCTTGATGGCACCCAAACTGGCTGTTGATTCAGTCCTGGATAAACACAAGCATAACCTCTGACCCAAATTGTTATTTTACCTATTTCTCAACATTTTGTTATCAAATCTTTCCACCAAACCAGTTGTTCTGCTTATGTCTTTGCAGCTGATTTCTGTAGATGCTGTTCAGCTGCTGATAGCATCTGGCCTTTACACAGGCTCAAAAAAACTTAAAATCAATAATGCTAGATTCAGTTGCATATATGGAGTCCCATAATTGCTGTTTCCCCAATTTTGCTTTTGCAACTGCTGTTTCAGGGAGAGATTCATTCTTTTCACTATGGCCTGTCCTTGAGAATTATATGGGATACCAGTAACGTGTTTAATATTCCATATAGAGAAAAATGCAGCTAGAGCTTGGCTAGTATAGCCTGGGGCATTGTCTGTTTTAATAGAAGCTGGAATGCCCATCACCACAAAACACTGCAAAAGGTGATGTTTAACATGGGCAGAAGACTCTCCTGATTGACATGTAGCCCAGACAAAGTGAGAAAAGGTACCCACACATGCATGTACACAAGCTAGTCTCCCAAACAAGGAAATATGTGTGACATCCATTTGCCAAGGAGAATTAAGTTCCAATCCTCCAGGATTAACTCCTCCTGTAAAAGATGAGGAATGCACCATTTGGCAAGTTGGGCAGTGGTGGATAATAGCTTTAGCTTTTTTTTCAGGTAATGCTTTACCTGTGTTTAAGACCAGAGGCATTAACATGGGTTAAATTGTGAAAGTGTCTAGCATTAAATATTCCAGTAGCAACAAGGTGATCAGTCATTTGAGTCCCTGCAGTCAAAGGTCCTGGAAGATGTGTATGAGCCCTAATATGAGTGATGAAAGAAGGGTGCATTCTACTCCTAACTGCTGTTTACAGTTGGGTAAATGAAGTAATCAATTGCTTATCTGTGTGGAATCGTAGCTGAGCATTTTCAATTAATTGTGTGGAATGAACCACATGTGAAGAATCAGAAATCACATTAATAGGCACATCAAAAGCAATCAATACATCAATTATAGCTACAAGCTCCACTTTTTGAGTTGAAGCATAGGGCATCCAGAAAATCTTATCTTTCGAGCAAGAACAAGAAGCTTTACCATTACTAGACCCATCTGTGAAGACATGTTCAGCACCTTCAATTGGTTTAAATTTAGTTATTTTAGGGAGAATCCAATTAGTTAATTTTAAATATTGAAAGAGTTTCATTTTTGGAAAATGGTTATAGAGAATTTCCACAAAGTCAGCTAAATGGATTTCCCAAGTAAGACTAGTTATAAAAGCCTGTTGTATTTGTGCTTTTTTAAAAGGGATAATAATTTTTCCAGGATCATATCCATGTAATTTAACAATCTGAGTTCTCCCATTTCCTATCATAGCAGCAATTTGATCCAAATAATGAGTCAAAGTCTGTGAATTAGTATGTGGAAGAAAAAGCTACTCTACAAGATCTTGCTCTTGAACAATAACAACAGTAGGTGAATGGTGAGTTGAAAAAAATAGCAAATCTAGAGTCTTCTCTGGGTTTGTTTTATTTATTTGAGTCTTATGCACTGTTTCTCAGCTGTAACTCTGCCTCAGCCTCGTTTGTTAATTACTAAGGGCTAGTGAGATTAGGGTCTCCTCTAAGGATAGAAAATAGATTATTCATGGCATAGGTAGGAATATCTAGAGCAGGTCATATCCAACTAATGTCCCCTAGTATTTTGAAAGTCATTTAATATTTTCAATTGATCTTTAGGTATGGTTAGTTTCTGTGGCACTATTGTAGTTTCATTTACTAAGGTCCCTAAGTAGGAGTAAGGAGTAGTAGTTTGAATTTTGTCAGGAGCTATAATTAAACCAGGATGAGAAATAAAATTTTGCAAGTGATCATAACATTGAAGTAATATTTCTTGAATGGGGGCAGCACGAAATATATCATCCATATAATGAATAATGTAACACTGTGAAAATTTTTCACAAATAGGTTAAATTGCTTGTCCTACATAAGTCTGGCAAATTGTTGGACTGTTTAACATGCCTTGTGGCAACACTTTCCAATGAAAATGCTTAGCAGGCTGCAGGTTGTTTACCGCAGGAATTGTAAATGCAAACCATTCACAGTCTTGCTCAGATAAGGGGATAGTAAAGAAACAGTCTTTTAAATCTATGACTATTAAAGGCAAATTTTTCAGAATCATCGCAGGAGAAGGCAATCTTGGCTCTAATGCCGCTATAGGTTGTATAATTGAATTAATGGACTTTAAGGCAGTTAACATTCTCCATTTACCTGATTTTTTTAAATTATGAAAACTGGAAAATTCCAAGGGGAAAATGTTGGAGTTATGTGTCTTTTTTCTAATTGTTCAGCAATTGAATCCTCTAAAGCTTCCAGTTTCTCTTTACTTAGTGGCCATTGTTCTATCCAAATCTGTTAACCATTATAAACATATAGGTTCTGAAGGCTTAACAGTGGCCACCATCAAAAATGATATCCTAAACCTTGGCAGGACTTTGTCTTTCCACTTGAAGTGGTTCCTTCCAACCTTGCAATTTTTTTCCTATTCCCATACCAGGGACATACCCCATTTCATGCATCATATGTTGACTTTGAGGGCTATATAATTGTTTTGGAATTATAACTTGTACTTTGTTATAATTGTTGTAATAAATCTCTTCCCCATAAATTTATAGGTACAGAAGTTATAATTGGTTGAATAGTACCAGGTTGTCCATCGGGCCCTTCACAATGCAAAATGTAATGTGACTACTTTGATATACTTCAGGGACTTTACCAACTCCAACTATGTTAAATTGAGTGGGTTGAATTGGTCATGTGGATGGCCAGTGCTGTAGAGAAATGATTGAAATGTCCACTCCTGTATCTACCAAATCTTTAAATTTATTCCCCTGAATAGTTATTTCACAGGTAGGACATTTATTAGTAATTTGATTCACCCAATAAGCTGCTTTGCCATGTTTATTTGTGCTTCCAAATTCTCCTATTCTCACTTTTCCCCATTTCTACATACAGCACCATCAGGAGCTGTGCTATACTCTTTTCTGGCTCTGCTTTCCAGGGAACAGAAGTAGATGTAACAATTTGAATTCCCCAATTGTAATCTGAATCAATGACTCCTGTACGTACTTGCACTCCTTTTAAATTTAAACTAGACCTACCTAGAAGTAATTCTACCATCCCTGTTGGCAAGGGTGCACAGACTTCTGTTGTTACTTTTTGCAGGGGTTCCTCAGGCAGAAGGCTCACAGCTTTTGTGCAGCATAAATCTACTGCAGCACTACCGGCTATGGCAGGGGACAGGCATTGTACAGGAGTGAGGAAATGGCCTGAGCCAGAAATGCCCCAGTTTAGAATGGGATCCAGGACAGGACCCTCATGGCATTTCCTGAAATCGGGTTCCCATCTTTAGCAAACTTTAGAGTGACACTGAATTACCCAATGGTTTCCTTTTTTGAATTTTGGACATATTCCAGGCTCAGCAGTTTCCTTTCTTCCCTCAACTGGTGGCCTGACTCGCTGTTTTTTTTTTTTTTTTTCTACATTCTTTTTTAGTAGGGCCATGCTTTACGCAGTTAAAACAAGCTCCAGGAAACTGAGTATTTCTTTTATCCACTCTCAGTCCTGCCATTGCCTGTGCTAGCAGAGTAGCCTTACGCAGATTACCTCCGATACCATCACAGGCCTTAATATAATCAACTAAATGTGCTTTCCCTCTAATAGGCTGCAGAGCAGCCTGGCGCTCGGGATTAGCACTGTCAAAAGCTAATAACTGCAACACTATATCCTGAGCAGCTGAATCTGCAACCACTTTTTAAAGAGATTCCTGTAACTGAGCTATAAAATCTGCATATGGTTCTTTTGGTCCTTGTTTTACAGCACTAAAGAAAGGGTATTGTTCTCCTCCTGAAGTGGTTTTTTTCAGAGCTCCAATGTACACGCCTCTAAGCTGCTCTATGGCATCATCCTGCATGACCACTTGTGTATCTAAACCAGCCCAGCCGCCAACCCCCAAATGTTGGTCTACAATTATGTTAATTTGAGGTTGGGCCTGGGCATTGTGAGCAGCCTGAATGAAAGCTTCATCTGCCCACCAAGTTTTAAATTGTAAGAACTGCGCAGGAGTCAGGCAAGCTCGACTAAGAGCATCCCAGTCATTAGGAATCATCCGGCTGGAAACCGTAATGCTCTTTAACAGTCCCATTACAAAAAGAGAACCTGGTCCATACTGATTAATAGCTTGTTTAAATTCTTTGAGCAATTTAAAAGGAAAAGGCTCAAATATTTCCCTGTTGATTTGGGAGTATATCCTAACAGGGAACTGCCAAGCCTCTATATCACCCTCTTGTATAGCTAGCTGAATTCCTGCCTGAATAGAACTGAGAGTAGTTGCTTGAGGTGCTGCTCAAACAGTCACTGGGGCAACTATTTCTTGCTCAGTGTCCCCCAGAAAAGAAAGATCTGGAGGGTCAGGCCACTCTTTTTCTTCAAAATAATGAGGGGGTGCAAAAGGGTAGGGACAAATCTCTCCCTCCTTTGCCACTTTAGCTTCACTTGGCAAGCAAACCTGCTCTGTCACCTCTTTTGTTACTTTGTTATACTCTCCTTCCTCCTCTTCATTAGTATGAAAAGGTTCCATGGTGGAATGAACCAGAACCTACACTTGTCTCACTGTTACCCTGATGTTTCCTAGCTCCCCTTCTTACTCACCATGGGGATTGCTTAAGAGTACTTGGGTGTCCTTCAGTGTAGTTCCATGTTCTCCAACCGTTGCTCTGGTGACTCTTCAACCTAGGTTCAAGCCCCATGTATGGGCACCGCTTGCTGAGACCAGCTTGGTCATGGAGACCGTAACCCAGCAGTGCTAGAGGAAGTGAAGATATACACACAGAAATATAGAGTGTGGAGTGGGAAATTAGGGGGCTGACAGCCTTCAAAGCTGAAAGCCACAAATTGAGTTTTACCCATATATTTATTGACAGCAAGCCAGTGATAAGCTGTGTTTCTATAGATCATAGATTAACTAAAACAGGAAACAAAGGGATGGGCTCTGGCTAGTTATCTGCAGCAGGAACATGTTCTTAAGGCACAGATCGCTCATGCTATTATTTGTGGTTCAGGAATGCCTTAAGCAGTTTTCCACCCTGGGTGGGCCAGGTGTGCCTTGCCCTCATTCTGGTAAACCCACAACCTTCAGCGTGGGCGTCATAGCCATCACGAGCATATCACAGTGCTACAGAGATTTTGTTTATGGCCACTTTTGGGGCCTGTTTATGGCCAGATTTAGGGGCCTGTTCCCAACAGCTTAGCTAACAATATTTAATTAATTTCATATATCTATAATTCCCCCCTAAATGTTTTTGATAACATAACTTTGTAACATATAATTTTAGCTCTCAAATT
This sequence comes from Piliocolobus tephrosceles, assembly GCF_002776525.5. NCBI lineage: Eukaryota > Metazoa > Chordata > Mammalia > Primates > Cercopithecidae > Piliocolobus > Piliocolobus tephrosceles. Next base: position 201 of record NW_022325757.1, on the reverse strand, counting down.
TTGTTGAGGAGGATACCATAACCCAGAGAAAAGTTTACAAACCAAGATCACAAAAGTGGTGGCAAAGCTAATTACTGTTAAAGATAAGACTCTGGTCTCTAAATTACAAACCAAAATATTTTATATTACAATGCATTGTATCTGGCTGCAGCTAATAACTTGTTTAAAAACCCAAAACAAGAAAGTTCAACAAAACTTGCT
>NW_022325756.1:0-7183 GCF_002776525.5 Piliocolobus tephrosceles | reverse complement strand
AGCAAGTTTTGTTGAACTTTCTTGTTTTGGGTTTTTAAACAAGTTATTAGCTGCAGCCAGATACAATGCATTGTAATATAAAATATTTTGGTTTGTAATTTAGAGACCAGAGTCTTATCTTTAACAGTAATTAGCTTTGCCACCACTTTTGTGATCTTGGTTTGTAAACTTTTCTCTGGGTTATGGTATCCTCCTCAACAAAATTTGAGAGCTAAAATTATATGTTACAAAGTTATGTTATCAAAAACATTTAGGGGGGAATTATAGATATATGAAATTAATTAAATATTGTTAGCTAAGCTGTTGGGAACAGGCCCCTAAATCTGGCCATAAACAGGCCCCAAAAGTGGCCATAAACAAAATCTCTGTAGCACTGTGATATGCTCGTGATGGCTATGACGCCCACGCTGAAGGTTGTGGGTTTACCAGAATGAGGGCAAGGCACACCTGGCCCACCCAGGGTGGAAAACTGCTTAAGGCATTCCTGAACCACAAATAATAGCATGAGCGATCTGTGCCTTAAGAACATGTTCCTGCTGCAGATAACTAGCCAGAGCCCATCCCTTTGTTTCCTGTTTTAGTTAATCTATGATCTATAGAAACACAGCTTACCACTGGCTTGCTGTCAATAAATATATGGGTAAAACTCAATTTATGGCTTTCAGCTTTGAAGGCTGTCAGCCCCCTAATTTCCCACTCCACACTCTATATTTCTGTGTGTATATCTTCACTTCCTCTAGCACTGCTGGGTTACGGTCTCCATGACCAAGCTGGTCTCAGCAAGCGGTGCCCATACATGGGGCTTGAACCTAGGTTGAAGAGTCACCAGAGCAACGGTTGGAGAACATGGAACTACACTGAAGGACACCCAAGTACTCTTAAGCAATCCCCATGGTGAGTAAGAAGGGGAGCTAGGAAACATCAGGGTAACAGTGAGACAAGTGTAGGTTCTGGTTCATTCCACCATGGAACCTTTTCATACTAATGAAGAGGAGGAAGGAGAGTATAACAAAGTAACAAAAGAGGTGACAGAGCAGGTTTGCTTGCCAAGTGAAGCTAAAGTGGCAAAGGAGGGAGAGATTTGTCCCTACCCTTTTGCACCCCCTCATTATTTTGAAGAAAAAGAGTGGCCTGACCCTCCAGATCTTTCTTTTCTGGGGGACACTGAGCAAGAAATAGTTGCCCCAGTGACTGTTTGAGCAGCACCTCAAGCAACTACTCTCAGTTCTATTCAGGCAGGAATTCAGCTAGCTATACAAGAGGGTGATATAGAGGCTTGGCAGTTCCCTGTTAGGATATACTCCCAAATCAACAGGGAAATATTTGAGCCTTTTCCTTTTAAATTGCTCAAAGAATTTAAACAAGCTATTAATCAGTATGGACCAGGTTCTCTTTTTGTAATGGGACTGTTAAAGAGCATTACGGTTTCCAGCCGGATGATTCCTAATGACTGGGATGCTCTTAGTCGAGCTTGCCTGACTCCTGCGCAGTTCTTACAATTTAAAACTTGGTGGGCAGATGAAGCTTTCATTCAGGCTGCTCACAATGCCCAGGCCCAACCTCAAATTAACATAATTGTAGACCAACATTTGGGGGTTGGCGGCTGGGCTGGTTTAGATACACAAGTGGTCATGCAGGATGATGCCATAGAGCAGCTTAGAGGCGTGTACATTGGAGCTCTGAAAAAAACCACTTCAGGAGGAGAACAATACCCTTTCTTTAGTGCTGTAAAACAAGGACCAAAAGAACCATATGCAGATTTTATAGCTCAGTTACAGGAATCTCTTTAAAAAGTGGTTGCAGATTCAGCTGCTCAGGATATAGTGTTGCAGTTATTAGCTTTTGACAGTGCTAATCCCGAGCGCCAGGCTGCTCTGCAGCCTATTAGAGGGAAAGCACATTTAGTTGATTATATTAAGGCCTGTGATGGTATCGGAGGTAATCTGCGTAAGGCTACTCTGCTAGCACAGGCAATGGCAGGACTGAGAGTGGATAAAAGAAATACTCAGTTTCCTGGAGCTTGTTTTAACTGCGTAAAGCATGGCCCTACTAAAAAAGAATGTAGAAAAAAAAAAAAAAAAACAGCGAGTCAGGCCACCAGTTGAGGGAAGAAAGGAAACTGCTGAGCCTGGAATATGTCCAAAATTCAAAAAAGGAAACCATTGGGTAATTCAGTGTCACTCTAAAGTTTGCTAAAGATGGGAACCCGATTTCAGGAAATGCCATGAGGGTCCTGTCCTGGATCCCATTCTAAACTGGGGCATTTCTGGCTCAGGCCATTTCCTCACTCCTGTACAATGCCTGTCCCCTGCCATAGCCGGTAGTGCTGCAGTAGATTTATGCTGCACAAAAGCTGTGAGCCTTCTGCCTGAGGAACCCCTGCAAAAAGTAACAACAGAAGTCTGTGCACCCTTGCCAACAGGGATGGTAGAATTACTTCTAGGTAGGTCTAGTTTAAATTTAAAAGGAGTGCAAGTACGTACAGGAGTCATTGATTCAGATTACAATTGGGGAATTCAAATTGTTACATCTACTTCTGTTCCCTGGAAAGCAGAGCCAGAAAAGAGTATAGCACAGCTCCTGATGGTGCTGTATGTAGAAATGGGGAAAAGTGAGAATAGGAGAATTTGGAAGCACAAATAAACATGGCAAAGCAGCTTATTGGGTGAATCAAATTACTAATAAATGTCCTACCTGTGAAATAACTATTCAGGGGAATAAATTTAAAGATTTGGTAGATACAGGAGCGGACATTTCAATCATTTCTCCACAGCACTGGCCATCCACATGACCAATTCAACCCACTCAATTTAACATAGTTGGAGTTGGTAAAGTCCCTGAAGTATATCAAAGTAGTTACATTACATTTTGCATTGTGAAGGGCCCGATGGACAACCTGGTACTATTCAACCAATTATAACTTCTGTACCTATAAATTTATGGGGAAGAGATTTATTACAACAATTATAACAAAGTACAAGTTATAATTCCAAAACAATTATATAGCCCTCAAAGTCAACATATGATGCATGAAATGGGGTATGTCCCTGGTATGGGAATAGGAAAAAAATTGCAAGGTTGGAAGGAACCACTTCAAGTGGAAAGACAAAGTCCTGCCAAGGTTTAGGATATCATTTTTGATGGTGGCTACTGTTAAGCCTTCAGAACCTATATGTTTATAATGGTTAACAGATTTGGATAGAACAATGGCCACTAAGTAAAGAGAAACTGGAAGCTTTAGAGGATTCAGTTGCTGAACAATTAGAAAAAAGACACATAACTCCAACATTTTCCCCTTGGAATTTTCCAGTTTTCATAATTAAAAAAAAATCAGGTAAATGGAGAATGTTAACTGACTTAAGGGCCATTAATTCAGTTATACAACCTATAGCGGCATTACAGCCAAGATTGCCTTCTCCTGCTATGATTCTGAAAAATTTGCCTTTAATAGTCATAGATTTAAAAGACTGTTTCTTTACTATCCCCTTATCTGAGCAAGACTGTGAATGGTTTGCATTTACAATTCCTGCGGTAAACAACCTGCAGCCTGCTAAGCATTTTCATTGGAAAGTGTTGCCACAAGGCATGTTAAACAGTCCAACAATTTGCCAGACTTATGTAGGACAAGCAATTTAACCTATTTGTGAAAAATTTTCACAGTGTTACATTATTCATTATATGGATGATATATTTCGTGCTGCCCCCATTCAAGAAATATTACTTCAATGTTATGATCACTTGCAAAATTTTATTTCTCATCCTGGTTTAATTATAGCTCCTGACAAAATTCAAACTACTACTCCTTACTCCTACTTAGGGACCTTAGTAAATGAAACTACAATAGTGCCACAGAAACTAACCATACCTAAAGATCAATTGAAAATATTAAATGACTTTCAAAATACTAGGGGACATTAGTTGGATATGACCTGCTCTAGATATTCCTACCTATGCCATGAATAATCTATTTTCTATCCTTAGAGGAGACCCTAATCTCACTAGCCCTTAGTAATTAACAAACGAGGCTGAGGCAGAGTTACAGCTGAGAAACAGTGCATAAGACTCAAATAAATAAAACAAACCCAGAGAAGACTCTAGATTTGCTATTTTTTTCAACTCACCATTCACCTACTGTTGTTATTGTTCAAGAGCAAGATCTTGTAGAGTAGCTTTTTCTTCCACATACTAATTCACAGACTTTGACTCATTATTTGGATCAAATTGCTGCTATGATAGGAAATGGGAGAACTCAGATTGTTAAATTACATGGATATGATCCTGGAAAAATTATTATCCCTTTTAAAAAAGCACAAATACAACAGGCTTTTATAACTAGTCTTACTTGGGAAATCCATTTAGCTGACTTTGTGGAAATTCTCTATAACCATTTTCCAAAAATGAAACTCTTTCAATATTTAAAATTAACTAATTGGATTCTCCCTAAAATAACTAAATTTAAACCAATTGAAGGTGCTGAACATGTCTTCACAGATGGGTCTAGTAATGGTAAAGCTTCTTGTTCTTGCTCGAAAGATAAGATTTTCTGGATGCCCTATGCTTCAACTCAAAAAGTGGAGCTTGTAGCTATAATTGATGTATTGATTGCTTTTGATGTGCCTATTAATGTGATTTCTGATTCTTCACATGTGGTTCATTCCACACAATTAATTGAAAATGCTCAGCTACGATTCCACACAGATAAGCAATTGATTACTTCATTTACCCAACTGTAAACAGCAGTTAGGAGTAGAATGCACCCTTCTTTCATCACTCATATTAGGGCTCATACACATCTTCCAGGACCTTTGACTGCAGGGACTCAAATGACTGATCACCTTGTTGCTACTGGAATATTTAATGCTAGACACTTTCACAATTTAACCCATGTTAATGCCTCTGGTCTTAAACACAGGTAAAGCATTACCTGAAAAAAAAGCTAAAGCTATTATCCACCACTGCCCAACTTGCCAAATGGTGCATTCCTCATCTTTTACAGGAGGAGTTAATCCTGGAGGATTGGAACTTAATTCTCCTTGGCAAATGGATGTCACACATATTTCCTTGTTTGGGAGACTAGCTTGTGTACATGCATGTGTGGGTACCTTTTCTCACTTTGTCTGGGCTACATGTCAATCAGGAGAGTCTTCTGCCCATGTTAAACATCACCTTTTGCAGTGTTTTGTGGTGATGGGCATTCCAGCTTCTATTAAAACAGACAATGCCCCAGGCTATACTAGCCAAGCTCTAGCTGCATTTTTCTCTATATGGAATATTAAACACGTTACTGGTATCCCATATAATTCTCAAGGACAGGCCATAGTGAAAAGAATGAATCTCTCCCTGAAACAGCAGTTGCAAAAGCAAAATTGGGGAAACAGCAATTATGGGACTCCATATATGCAACTGAATCTAGCATTATTGATTTTAAGTTTTTTTGAGCCTGTGTAAAGGCCAGATGCTATCAGCAGCTGAACAGCATCTACAGAAATCAGCTGCAAAGACATAAGCAGAACAACTGGTTTGGTGGAAAGATTTGATAACAAAATGTTGAGAAATAGGTAAAATAACAATTTGGGTCAGAGGTTATGCTTGTGTTTATCCAGGACTGAATCAACAGCCAGTTTGGGTGCCATCAAGACACCTGAAACCTTATCATGAGCCAGATGCCAAAGAAGAGATTCTGGGAGGAACCTGAGAACCTCCAGTTGCAGCCATGTCAAGACTGATGCTGAGGAGAACCCCAACTGTCATGAGCAACACCCATCAAACACAACCACCTACCTGGGGACAGATCAAGAAACTGTCACAGATGGTGGAAGAATACCGAGGAAAGTGGGACAACCAGTCACAATGAGTGATTTAATGATAGCTATGATAGTGGTGATCATCATTGCCATCAGTATTCCTTTAGCAAGGGCTGACACAGAATAATTACACTTTTTGGACATATTTACCTTTTCCACAACTTCTACAGCCTGTAACTTGGCTGTACTCCTCCAATGGAGGTATACGCTAATGATAACTCTTGGATGCTCAGTCCTACAGATGCTAGAGGCCCATCTCACCCACATGAGGAAGGAATTGTTATGAATATTTCTTTAGGATTTGAACATCTGCCTATCTGTTTCGGAAAGGCCACTAGTTGCCTACCTCTTCACTATTAATCTTGACTGGCAATAATGCCTGGATGTAATCACTCTATTACACAGTTACACATGCTTTTGGTCACAGTATTTACCATAATAAATCTGCTCCTATAATTGAGGTACACCACCCTCAAAAACCTATTTGCAAGCAGAATTGGACCCGGCCAGAAAAAATGAACGTACTTATTTGGGAAGGTTGCACTGAAGAACAGGCAGAAGTGTTGCACAATGATTCCTATGGAATCCTTATTGATTGGTCCCCTAAGGGAATGTTTAGCTTGAATTGTACCTCTCAATCTGCATGCCATGGCTACACTATGTTCAGCTGGTCTGAACAAAATGGTCAGATGGTAAAAACAGTAAGAAGTACAGCAAGAGTTCCTATTATCTGGAAAAATGGTTGTATAGTGGCACCTCAACCTCAAATGATATGGCTTGTTCTGGGAGCCAAACATAGAATTCGTGGAAATTATTATGTCTCTTAATTAGATTAAAATTTGCGAAAGAATAAAAAAGCATCGAGAAGGACACTCTACAAACTTATCTTTGCATATTGCAAAATCAATAATAAAAGAACAAATATTTAGGGTACCCCAGATACACCTGACCTTAATGCCAGGAACTGGAGTGCTTGAAGCAGCTGCAGATGGATTAGCAGCCATTAACCAATCAAAATCGATAAAAACACTTGGAGACTCTGTGATTTTGAAGATGATTGTGCTTTTAATCTGTGTTGGTCTTTGTAGATTCTGCCACTTAGGATTATTTATAAATTCTAAGTCACTAATGTCAAGTTAGGAAATAAAGACGAATTGGTCAAGACCACACAGTAAAGAAGAGGGAAATACAAAAATATGAAAACAAAATAAATGGAACAAAAGAAAAAAGTTTTTATGTCTTCATATTTAGATATCTTAAAATATTCAAAATCAGATGACCATTTGATAATAGGTATTCTTACAAATCACCATGTGCTATGCACTGAGATACGCACCAGAATAAGAAAACTGTATATGAGTCATCATACATGCTTTGGA
>NW_022325755.1:0-9419 GCF_002776525.5 Piliocolobus tephrosceles | reverse complement strand
GGTTTTTATGGTATTAGGTCTAACATTTAAGTCTCTAATCCATCTTGCAACCCCATCAAAAAGTGGGGAAAGGATATGAACAGACATTTCTCAAAAGAAGACATTCATACAGCCAACAGACACACGAAAAAATGCTCATCATCACTCGCCATCAGAGAAATGCAAATCAAAACCACAATGAGATACCATCTCACACCAGTTAGAATGGCAATCATTAAAAAAATCAGGAAACAACAGGTGTTGCAGAGGATGTGGAGAAACAGGAACACTTTTACACTGTTGGTGGGATTGTAAACTAGTTCAACCATTATGGAAAACAGTATGGCAATTCCTCAAGGATCTAGAACTAGATGTACCATATGACCCAGCCATCCCACTACTGGGTATATACCCAAAGGATTATAAATTATGCTACTACAAAGACACATGCACACGTATGTTTATTGCGGCACTATTCACAACAGCAAAGACTTGGAATCAACCCAAATGTCCATCAGTGACAGACTGGATTAAGAAAATGTGGCACATATACACCATGGAATACTATGCAGCCATAAAAAAGGATGAGTTTGCGTCCTTTGTAGGGACATGGATGCAGCTGGAAACCATCATTCTTAGCAAACTATCACAAGAAGATAAAACCAAACACCGCATGTTCTCACTCATAGGTGGGAACTGAACAATGAGCTCACTTGGACTCGGGAAGGGGAACATCACACAATGGGGCCTATCATGGGGAGGGGGGAGGGGGGAGGGATTGCATTGGGGAGTTATACCTGATATAAATGATGAATTGATGGGTGCTGCCGAGTTGATGGGTGCAGCACACCAACATGGCACATGTATACATATGTAACAAACCTGCACGTTATGCACATGTACCCTAGAACTTAAAGTATAATTTAAAAAAAAAAAGAAAAATGGCTTCTTCTAAGCCTAGAGCAAAGAAAATACAAAGTGAGACTAAAATATCTGGTCGTGCTAAAATTCATGAAGTACTCAAACATCTAAGGGATAATTTCAAAAGGACACAGGAGTCAGCTAGACAGGGCTTCCACTGGCCAAAGTTGGGACAATACAGTAGGTACTGAGGGAATTTGTTATAATTTATTCATTAAAAAAATTCATGAGTCCATATTGATATGTTCAACGGGTAGCTAGATAGCTAGCTAAAGAAGATCAGATAGATAGTTATGGGGTGAGAAGTGAAAGCTCCTTTTTTCTCTTTTTTTAACAAAAGAACGTTGACAAATAGAGAAAAGATAGAAATAGACAAAGTCATTTTATAACCATCATAGTAATAATTGATTCTGGGAAGAATCAATGGTTGCTAAAACCACTGGGCGAAAGCTTGTTGGGGATTAAGATATTTACAAAATCTCAAAGTATCTCCCCACAGATTAATATCTCCCCACAGTTACAAAAGGAAAAGGGTCCCCTTAGAATGAAGAGAGCTGGCAGATATAGCCTTACCCAGGTGATCCAAGTTAACATTGTTAATCACAGGACAAACTGACATCATGTGCCTCCTGATAGGCTACACTGAGAAGGACCTATAGAACATCATCACCTATAGAATACTTCTATAACATCACCTATAGAATACTTCTGCCACAACATTTACCTAAATCCAACCATGAGGAAACAATCATGCAAATTTAAAATGAGGAGCAGTTTACAAAAACTGATCTGGCCAGGTGTGGTCACTCATGCCTGTAATCCCAGCACTTTGGGAGGCTGAGGCGGGAGGATCACCTGAGGCCAGGAGTTTGAGACCAGCTGGCCAACATAGTGAAACCCCATCTCTACTAAAAATACAAAAATTAGCCAGGCATGGTGGCCCACTCCTGTAGTCTCAGCTACTCAGGAGGCTGAGGCAGGAGAATCGCTTGAACCTGGGAGACTGCAGCGAGCCATGATCTTGGCTCACTGCAGCCTCGACCTCCCAAGCTCAAGCGATCCTCCCACCTCAGCCTCCTGGGTAGCTGGGACTACCGATGCAGGCTACCACAATGGCTAATTTTTGTATTTTTTGTAAAGATGGGGTCTCGCTATGTTGCCTAGGCTGGTCTCAAACTCCTGGGCTCAAATGATCCTCCTGCCTCAGCCTCCCAAAGTACTGGGATTATAAGAGTGAGCCATCACACCTAGCCAAAAAAAAAAAAATCTTACTGATACATAATATTTGTACATTTTTATGGGGTACGTGTGATATTTTGTTCCATGCATAGAATGCGTAGTGATCAAGTCAGGGTATTTGAGTGTCCATCACCTTGAGCACTTATCATTTCTATGTATTGGGAACATTTCAAGTCCTCTTTTCTAGCTATTTTGAAATATACAATACATTGTTGTCAACTATAGTCACCCTACTCTGCTACTGAATACTAGAACTTATTCTTTCAATTAACTGTATGTTTGTATCCAGTAACCAACCTCTCTAGTCTCTACCTCCATGAGATCAACTTTTTTAGCTCTTCATGGTTACCTCAGCACTATTCACGGTAGCAAAGACATGCAATCAACGTAAGTGTCCATCAGCAGAAAAGTGGATAAGGAAACTGTGGTACATATACCCAATGGAATGCTACCCAGCCATAAAAAGAATGAGATCCTGTCATCTGCAACAACATAGATGGAACTGGAGGTCATTATGTTAAGTGAAATAAGCCAGGCACCAAAAGACAAATATCGCATGTTCTCACTTTGTAAGATCTAAAACTCCAAACAATTGAACCCATGGACACAGAGAATAGAAGGATGGTTATCAGAGGCTGGGAAGCATAGTGGGAGCAGGTCGGGGGTGAGACGGGGATGGTTAATGGGTATAAAAAACATAGTTAGAAAGAATGAATAAGACCTACTATTTGATAGCACAACAGGATGATACAGTCAGTAACAACTTAATCATATATTTTCAAATTACTAAAAGACTATAATTGGGTTGTTAGTAACACAAAGGATAAATGCTTGAGGGGATGGGTACCCCATTCTCCATGATGTGATTATTACACACTGCATGCCCGTATCAAAATATCTCATGTATCCTGTAAATATATATACCTATGTACCTACAAAAATTAAAAACAAAAGTTATTTTAAAAAGAAAATAAAATGTGGTATAATAGACTACTACTCAGCCGTAAAAAAGAACGAGATCCTGTCTTTTGCAGCAACATGGATGGAACTGGAGGTCATTATGTTAAGTGAAATAAGCCAGGCACAGAAATATTTTTTTCTTAAGTAAATATCACAAAAGATATTTAAAAGGCTAGAGAATTATTTTAGATTTAAAAAGAGTAAAGACATATGACAACTAAATATAATGTATGATCTCTAATTGAATTATGCATTTTTAAAAGGCTATACAAACATTGAGAAAACTGGGGAAATTTGAATATGAACTAATTCTAGATAATAGCATGTTAATGTTACATTTCCGGAGTGTATTAATTCTATTGCAGTTACCTAGAAGAATGTCCTCATACTTAGGAGATACATTCTGAAGTATTTAGGGATGAAGTGTCCTGATGCTTGTAATTTATTTTCAAACCATTTAAGGAAAAAAATCAGGCCAGGCTCAGTGAATCACATCTGTAATCCCAGCACTTTGGGAGGCCAAGGCAGGAAGATCAGTTGAGCCCAGGAGTTCAAGACCAGCTTGGGCAACACAGCAAAACCTCGTCTTTATAAAAAAATGAAAAATTAGCTTGGCATGGTGGCCTGTGCTTGGGGTCCCAGCCACTCCAGAGGCCGAGGTGGGAGAATTGTCTGGGCCTGGGGAGGTCAAGGCTGCAGTGAGCTGTGATCACACCACTGCAGCCTGGGAGACAGAGTGAGACCTTGTCTCAAAAAAAAAAAAAAAAAAAAAAAAACACTAAAAATCCAAATGATTAAAAGAAGAAATCAAAAAGAGTATGTGTGGAGACTGGATAAAGGATAGAGATAGAAAGCAAATGTGACAAAATGCTAATAATTGGTAAATCTAGGTGGGTGTTCATTATACTATTGTTTCAAGTTTTCTGTGCATTAAAATTTTTTCTGATTAAAAATTCTAAGGGGAAAAGGGAACCAGTGTCTGGGCCCCACCTCTAGAGATTCAAATGTCATTATTGGTCTGGGGTGCAGCCTGGGCATCTGGATTTTAAAAGACCCCCATGTGCTTCTAATGTGCAGCCAAGGTCCAGAGACATCTAGACAGATCTGTAGCCCAAAGAAGAGCATCAGGCCAAAAACAAATGGGACTTTTCCAGGATCAGGTTATTTTAGGTCCTACATTCAGTGTCTTTTCCCACAAGGGAGAGAACCCAGACTTCTAAATATCTGACGATAGTATTTAATACATAGCACAGGTGAATGCTGCTGTGCTGTGATGTTTATTTCACAGACCTTTGGAACAGTTGCACTAAGTAGTTTCTAGCTCTGGAAATGTGTTCCTGGGTTGGGGCAGGGGAGTGGAGAAGATGGAGGTCTCTGCTATGATTCACTAACAAACACTGCTGGGTGCCAGGGGCTCAGGGGGTGGCGGGGGTCAGCAACTCCCCAGTTACTGAGCGGCATGCCAGCTTCTTTAAAAGGCTGTTCTTGAGTTGGAAACTTCGATTTATGCAAGAAGCCATGTTTCCTATCTCAGGATGGAGAAAACAATACAAACTTAACTAAATGTATAGATTCACACATTTTTACTTGGGATGTCCAGTAGATTCTGGGTACAAGAGAAGAGAAGGTAGATTTACTGATCTTACAGAACCCCTGCATCATACTCTTTACTGGAAACATTTCCACTCGTCATCCTGTTTCAACATAATGCAACTCACAGGAAGAGGAGGACACTTCAGAAGCCAATGGCACTCCAAATAAAAGGACCTTGTGGGTGTTTCTTTACAAACCCCTCTTGGCTGTACCTGGACTGTTGCAGTGGAAACATATAATATTTAACTAACCAGCATTGTGTGGTCCCTGGAGATGAACCTGCTTGATTTTCATAGGGACGTGTATAATCAACATCTCTGCACAGCAGAACACAGGAAATCCATTTGCCTGCTACTTCAGAGGCAGAGGGCATCTGAAAAGTGGGTATAGCTATGCCAGTGCTCATTCTCTCCCAAGTCTTGGCAGGATATAAGAGAAAATGTAGAACTAGTAGAGAACCATTTATTAGAGCCTTTGAGCCATGGAGGGTAGGAAGGGAGGCAGATAACACCAAAAGTCACAGAAGAAAAGTCACCTTAATCTTGGAAATGAAAGAAATGAACACTGAGTGACTGCTACATGCCAGGAACCACGCTTGGCATGTAACAGGCCTTCCCTCATGTCCTCAGGTCAACTCTAGGAGGTTCAGCATGCTGGACCCATCGTTATGATGAGCACAGCAAGCCTGGATAACTTGTCCAGGGTACACGGGTTAAATAAGTTGTGGTCTTCAGCTCTCTTCTTCCACCAACCCAAGATGATACCAGGAGAGCAGATTAGGAGTGAACTTCTAGTGGACTCTGGATGCCAAGCAAAGGATGAGGACTTTATTTTGTGGGCAATGAGAAACCAGAGGAGGTTTCTGGACGGAGAAGCATAGAACAAGATGTGATGAGGACAGTGATCCAGGGAGAAGGGCTCGGTGTCAGAAACATGCAGAATGGCAATGGGGAGGGGTTCCAGAAGCAGGAGATGGCCCAGCAGAAGAATGAAAGACACAGCTGGAAAAACACAGTGGAAAGAATTACACACCTAGAGAAGGAGAGGCTAACAAGCAGACATGGACACATACTCTGAACAATTGTCAGTTGACATGTCTGTTGCCTCCTTTGAGGGCCAATGACCTTTTCTTGTCCTTGATACCTGCACTTAGCTCAGTTTCTGTTTGAGTAGACACTCAATCCATTCTTGACAAATGAATGAACTAATGAATTCCACATCCTGAAAGGTGGAGGGAGAGTTAAAGCTTCAACATGGTATTAAACAGGGCAGCAAGACCCAGTCTCTACACAAAATTTAAAAATTAGCCAGGCATGGTGGCACACACCTGCAGTGCCAGTTACTTGGAAGGTTGAGGCAGGAGGATTGCTTGAGCCCAGGAGGTCAAGGCTGCAGTGAGCCATGATTGTGCCACTGCACTCCAGCCTGGACAACAGAGACCATGCCTCAAAACAAAATAAAACAAAACAAAAAATGTATATATATAACAAACCAACCAAACAAAAGTCAATGCCATCTGGAATTGTTGACGCTATAGAGATGGAAAGATGGTAGACCCTACAGTCTTGTTGGTGTGTCAAAGTTGGTCAATTAATTGACCAACTCATTCTCCATCAACCTTGTAGTCTGAAGCATCTGTAATACTAAACAATGCTATTCTATTCCTCTAGCTGCTTTCCTCTTACAAACTTATGCCCCCCTGTGAATTAACCTTACTAAACAGTATAGCAGGGCTATATATGAACAAGAAATGATGTATATTTGATTTTATGTTCGGTCCTCTTAAAAGACAGAAAACATTTGTTTTAAGTAGGCAAAGATATATGTATAAGAAGGTTCAGGACAGCATTGTTTCTAATAGCAAATGCATATATGCACAGAGATCTACATGTGAAACGTGGATGTCTACTGGGAGGGAAAGGTATATCCAGGCAGCCATTAAATATAACAAGTAGCTCGATGTGTACCAGTGTGAAAAGGTGTCCATAGTACACCAAAAGACTAAATCACGTAGTATGTATACTATGATCCCAATTTTATAAATACACACACACACACACACACACACACACACTCATAACTCTAAGCAGCATGTAGTATTTTAGATACTCCTGATAACTCGGAACCTAGCACAGAGTATACATTCAACAAATGTTCATAAATAAATTAATTAATCCATTCAACATTCAACTAATATATGAAGGTCTAATACAATTAAATGAATGAGGGCAACAGAGTAAGAGACTGTCTCAAAAAAAGATACAAATGAATGAGAGAAAGGGGGTATATGTACACGGACACACTTATGTGAGCACAGAAAATGCTATGGAAGGCTATACCCCAAGGTAGCAGTGGCAGGGGAGGCAGGTTGGGGGAAGGGTAGAAACTCATTTAAATGCTTCTACAATATCAATTTGTTTTCACAAAAAGCATGTAATACACTGTAATCGCTTTTTAAAAACATCACAGTCACCTATTAAAATAATTACCCTGTATTATGAAACTTATCCTTCCAATCACACTTTAATTACATTAATAGTAAAGTGAGTTGGTGTTTTGAAAGAAATAAATATCAATTCAATCAGCAAGAAAGGTGCTTTTCATGGGGCTGAATGACAAGGGGCCTCGGACCTCCCAATGACAACTGGTTGTGGCTGGTCTGTGAACACAGCAGGAGGTGTGAGCTCAGAAACAGGGCTCCACATCTGTAGCCCACATTAGTCATTATTCTGATCAGATACTGTTACAGAACCCTGAGGAGACCCATACTATTCCATCAGTGACCAAGCCAAGGTCATCTTCCCTGGCCAGACACCACCAGCCTACACAGACCAGACAGCCATCTCTCTCTAGGTGGAGGGGCCCTGTGGTGTCCATCTTCTGAGCTCACCCTCACTCATGGGAACACACACATTCACACACACATACATGCTCATTCATTCAGCCATGGGGGCCCCTTCTCTGGGTTCCCCTAACAACCATTGCCTTTCTCTAGCACTGTCCTCCTTCCATTGTATTTTTGTTATCTGTGAGTGCCAATTGCTGTCTGTCTCCATCTTTTCAACCCTGACACCTCTCAGCTCTTTCATGCACATCTGTGTCAACTAATTCAACTCACTCACCAACACCGACATCTGCCTTATGATGGTTAGGACGATGCCATTGCGCCACTCTAGATCCCTATGTAGACCCAGGTGCCATATATCTAGAAAATTCCTGATTCAGGCCCTCCTCAGCCCTAGGAACTTCAGAGTCTAATACCTGATTTAAAGAAGCCACTGAAAACCATCTTAAATTTGGTGAATTAACATATGATCCCCCAAATCAAGTTTCTACTTCCAATGTAATAGTCAAAGAGGCCATCCATTGAATAAACTGAGTTTCCGCAAAGAGGAGCTGCATATGGATGTTTTAACATTAACACTGTCATCTGATATTTCTTTAGAAGACACATCTGTAATTTTGGTGCCATGAGCATAAATAACTCAACATCCTCTACCTCAATCATATCTTATAAAAATGGTATGTGAATCAGCCATCTGAAAGGATGCAGGGGCTCTGATTTCACTGCTCATGGATACGTGGTCTTCACTTAACGCATTAAAGCACATAAAGAGAACCCTGGGGCCAGGCGCAGTGGCTCACACCTGTAATCCTAGCACTCTGGGAGGCTGAGGCAGGAGGATCACTTGAGCCCAGGAGTTCAAGACCAGCTTGGGCAACACAGTGAGACCCCGCCTCTAAATAATAGTAATAATAATAATAACAACAACAACAATAAACAGAACCCTGAGCTAACAATACAGAAGAGACAAAGGGCCCAACTCACCCAGCATTGCGACCCCTGCGCGGCTCTCTGCCTCGGTTCTCTCACATACAAAATTGGGATGATGGAGACAGACCTACTTTCCAAGGCGCTTACTTCAATCTGACTCTCTCCCTTTTTTCCATTTGGCTTTACATTCAGGAATCTGTTAAAAGGCAGCTTCGTTAATTTCGTTAATTTTCTTTTCACCAGCCTTCTCTTTCCATCAGAGTGAGATAAAGGAAACACGTCAAAACGCAAAATCAGTGACGTCTCTAAACATCCCTCTGCTTTTCATCTTTCTTCAGGCTGGTCCCAGGCATTGGTTTTGTCCTTTCAGCACAAACCTCAATCCAAATAACCCAACCTCAGCAGGCCATACCAGGGACACTTCCCTAATGTGTCCCTGGCTTGACTTTCCCCAACCCTGGCAGCTAGCTCTCCAGAGGGGAGGGAGTCTGGATTTTCAGAGGAGAAAATCCAATACATAAAGCACACTGCTTTTCCCTGCAAGGCTAATTTTGGCAAAATGCCCAAAAGAACTCAACATATTTATAGGGTTTTGTTTGATCTACTTTTAAATGCTCCATGCAGAGTCATTCAAGTGAAATGAGAATACAGAATTTCAAAGGAAAAATTGAAGGAAGATTCTAAATATAAGTTATTTATTGAGCATAAACAAGATTTCTCCTTTCTATCCAACGCACTCCCTCTAACATATCTATTTTTAAAGGCATTCTCAAACTTTGCTGCTGACAAATGAATATATCAGACACCTAACTTTTACAGTTAAAGGTGGAGTGGGCAGGGAGGGGGAAAAGATGAGGGAATGAGGGGTAGGAGAGAAGAAAAAAGACACAAACGTTTGAAGAACTGTAACAAAGGTCTAGAAAATCCTAAAGACCCTCATCTGGGATACTTC
>NW_022325754.1:12980-13277 GCF_002776525.5 Piliocolobus tephrosceles | reverse complement strand
CTCCTCCCTCCCCATAATAGGCCCCGGTGTGTGATGCTCCCCTTCCAGAGCATGTTCTCACTCATAGGTGGGAATTGAACAATGAGATTACTTGGACTCTGGAAGGGGAACATTACACACCAGGGCCTATTATGGGGAGGGAGGAGGGATGGCACTGGGAGTTGTACCTGATGTAAATGACGAGTTGATGGGTGCAGCACACCAACATGGCACAAGTATACATATGTAACAAACCTGCACGTTGTGCACATGTACCCTAGAACTTAAAGTATGATAAAAAAGAAAAAAAAAAAAAAA
>NW_022325754.1:0-12880 GCF_002776525.5 Piliocolobus tephrosceles | reverse complement strand
AAAAAAAAAAAAAAAAAAGAGATGGTAAATGTGTCTTTTCAGACCTTGAAGACCTCAGGATCTCGTTTCATCTCTCCTAGATCCAGGAAAGACCTAGAAAAAAGAGATCTGGCTGCATTAATGGGATTTTCAACAGGTGCAAATTTCTCACACAAGAGACAGATTTGCAGGATCATTTCAAAACATGTCAAAGAAATATATTTTGGGATAAAATATTTTGACTTCATTCAAGGTCTGCTGTCATGCGATGCTGTACCAGGATCACACTGGAATTTGATATAGCATTGTCACAAAGAGTCTGTACTGTCAGTCTTACTGAAGGAGCATCGTTTGTCTAGGGAAATGCCCAAGGTTCGTTGTCTCTCACCAAGGAAATCGAAGACGGAGACACACAAAAATGAGGTTAAGAGGGGAGGTTTAATAGGCGAAAGAAAGAGAAAAAAGAATAGCTCTCTTTCCTGTAGAGAGAGGGGTGCCGAAGTAGGACTTTCAGTCCGTGGCGGAGTGCGTGGGGTTTTATAGACTAGCTTGAGGAAGCGGTGTCTGATTTACATAAAGCCCAAAGATTGGTAGGACTAGGTGTGATATTTACATAGTGCATTAAGAAGCTGGCCACCCCACCCTAATCTTTTTATTATGTGAATGGATTTTGTGCTTGATGGGCACCATGTTGTCTGCTCCTTACAGCACATGTGCTTAGCCAGGAAAAGGGAAGATGGAGCTGGTATGTTGAACGTGCCTAGCCCCAAGGTAGCCTTGTCCTATTGGCACAGCTGCCAGCATTTACCCGTGCAAGCTTCCAGCTTGTTTTTTCTATGTCTGCAGCTCGATTTTACCGGCTCCTCTTTACTTGAAAAGAAATGATTTTGGGGTTGCTTTTCATTAAAGAAAAACGTTACTGAGGACTTCATTACCCTCACTACCTGCCTAAATAATTTCTTTTTAACCCCTATATTGTGATAATCTCTATTTTAAATTCAATGTTTGTCAGTTGTGCCGAAATTCCAAAAAATGAGGGAATATAATGAAGCATGTCTGAACTCCCTTCCCATTATGGCGGGGAATTCAGTTTTTCAGGTTTCTTTGGGGTCCCCTTGGCCAAGAGGGTGTCCGTCCAGTGATTTGGGGGTTTTAGGATGTTATTTTGGGTTTGTAAGCTCAGTTCTCAGCTCTAACATTTACTAGCTGTGTGATCTTGGGCATGGTTGTTCTCGCTTTTGTGTCTCAATTTTCTTAGCAGTACATGTGGTTCATAATAATAATACCTACATTCTAGGGAATTTGTGAAAATTAAATAAAACACTGCCAAAAAAAAAACTTTTGGAATAGCGCCTGACGAATAGTAAGCCATGAATAAATGTTATGATATTATTGTAATTAGCAAGATTTAAAGAAGGATTAGCTAATGGCAAAAGTAGATTGTCTTTTTAAGACTGTCACTCACCATGATAGGGTGATTGAATGAGGCTCTGTAGAACTCTGCTGCATTTCTGATAGTGCTATGGGATACTTCATTTACGGCTCTTTCCTGCCCAATGGGCCTTTTTGCTTGGATTATCAAGAAAATAATAGCTGATCATCTCTGGCTGATAAGTCAAACTTTTTTCTTTTCTTTCTCATGGAAATTCAATCACAGCACATAATACTTTGGTTTCAAAAGATTTGAAGGAAAATGTTAAGAATTGGCTACCTAACTACACCCAACAAAAGCTTTTCTCCCTGAATCTTGAGCTTTTTCTCTCTAGATGAATAGATGAATTTACTCATAAGAATCACTGCATGAAAGCTTTTCTCATATTTAATCTTAATATCCTTTTGAAAAAATAATTCACTCTTTCCTATATGTTGATGGTACATCATCTTGGTTTCTGTTACCTAAAACCAAGCAAAGACAAGTTCAATGAAATTACTGACCTTGTAATCTCTATTTCTCATTTTTCAAGTACGTGATTCAGCAGAATTGTAGACTACAATCTTTGCTTCTACAATCATTGATTTTCTTGGTCAGTCACTTTGCAATGCTCCGCCAAGTGTCATAAACCAACTTCTTTATTATATTTATATAAAAATGAAAATTTAATATATACATTTAGATAAGCAACTTCTTCACAAATCCTCCATCAAACTGAAAACAAAACAAATCTGGACTTGATAAGGAGACTTGACACGAATATATTATTGAGAGGGAGAAAGGGACTATTGTAATAGGGGAGGATGCTATTTCTCTGATCATAGATCTGCAAGCATCTCAAACCATAGGCAAAAACAATTTTAAAAAATGTGGGTTTTTTTTTTTCATTTATATAGAGAAACAAAGCTAGAAAAAGGCTGTGTGTGGAAGAGGGATAAAAGGGAATGTTTTACACTTGGGCCAATCTATTTTTTGGAAGGACTTTTAAAGAGAGTTTGCATGTTGGGTTAGGCTGAGGTGAGTGAAAGTTCAGGAACCTGGGGGACAGAGCATTGTAACAAAGTTCGGATAACAAATTGTGGAAATACAGACTCACCAAATGAGAAAAGCAAAGGCTATTACAGGCTTGCTATAGTGAGGAAATCAGCCACTATCATTTCAGAGAGTGCGAGGCAGGCAGAAGACTGGGAAAGCTTTATACCTAGTGAAAAAAAGAAAGCCTTCAAGTGTACCTTCATTGAAGGATGTTAGCTTAGGGAAGCTGCAGGCAGGCTCACTAGAAGTTGGGCATCCTATGTGATTGGTTAGGGGTACACATTTGACTTTCTCTCATTGGTCCTGAGTTGGAAGTAGGGACAACAAGTGGGGAGCTGTCAGTTTGTAATCAGGTCCTGGCCATTTTGAGCCAATTGTTACAAAAGTTATTGTATAATTTTCTTGCTTTTCACTAGAGAAAGCATTCTGGTTTCCTCAAAGTCTGATTTATGGCAGGCTGACTTCCTGGATTATTTGTTGTAGCTAAGGGTTGCTTTCCTAGCTGGGTTAATGCAGGTTTTGGAACAACATTATATTTTTATATGTGGTCTGTTTATTGTCCATTTGTACAATCATTCTGTCAAAGCCTTTTGTTCTGATGAGTCAGTGGAGACAAAGCAGTTCAACTAATCATTTATTAGGCAAAAATGGGAATTTAGAGGGTCTATGTCTAGACATGTCATAGGTAAATATGGGGGACATCTGTGAATCTTATCTGTTAGTAACTTATGGGGCAGAGTGGCTCTCTGCAGCAAATGAGTTTCCATAGCCATAAGTGTTGGAGAGATTTCTTAACCTTTGCTGTTTTCCAGGATCACAGGGCAGAGATACATTTCAACACTGTCACCTCTGATCATGATTTACACAACTGTATGTAGGTGAACATATTTGCAAGTGTTAATTGTGGACACTTCCTCTTTACCAATTTGGATGCCGTTTATTTTTTTCTCTTGTCTGATTGCTCTGGCTAGAACTTCCAGTACCCTGTTACTAAGACAAACACCTCACAAAAGTTAATCTGATTATATCTAGTATGTATATGTGTATGCATATATAATGAGAAATAGCTTATATATAAATAGGAATATATCTTATATCTCATATATATGATATATATGATTTTCAGATTAAGTTCTGTGAGGTGTTTATGACCATGATAGATTTATATTATATATATGATAATTATAATCTATTTATATATATAATAGGTATTATATATGATTTATAATGTTTATATTTTATATACAGAATTTTTTAAAAAATATTTTTTATTTCAATAGGGTTTTGGGGAACAGGTGGTGTTTGGTTACATGAGTAAGTTCTTTAGGGGTGAGTTTTGAGATTTTAGTGCACCCGTCACCCGAGCAGTGTACACTATACCCATTGTGTGGTCTTTTATCCCTCCCCACCTCCCACCCTTCCTCCTGAGGACCCAAAGTCTAATGTATTATTTTTCTGTCTTTGCATCCTCATAGCTTAGTTCCCACATATAAGCAAGAATATTTGATGTTTGGTTTTCCATTCCTGAGTTACTTCACTTAGGACTAGTAGTCTCCAATTCCATTTAGGTTAGTCATAAAAGGAATGAACTATTGGCATTTGCAGCAACCTAAATGGAATCTACTTTACATACATACACATATATACACATATATACACATATATACACACACACACATACATGTATGTATATATATACACACACATATATATATGTGTGTGTGTGTGTGTGTGTGTATATATATAATTTTTTTTTTTTGAGACGGAGTTTTGCTCTTGTTGCCCAGGCTGGAGTGCAATGGCACCATCTCGGCTCACCACAACCTCCACCTCCCGGGTTCAAGCAATTCTCCTGCCTCAGGCTCCCAAGTAGCTGGGATTACACGTGTGCGCCACCACGCCCGGCTAATTTTGTATTTTTAGTAGAGACGGGGTTTTGCCACATTGACCCAGCTGGTTTCAAACCCCTGACCTCAGATGATCTGCCTGCCTTGGCCTCCCAAAGTGCGGGGATGATAAGCATGAGCCACTACGCTGGGCCCCCTTTTTTTTCTTGAGATGGAGTTTAGCTCCGTCACCCAGGCTGGAGTGCAGTGGCCCAATCTCATCTCTTTGCAACCTCCACCTCCCAGATTCAAGCAGTTCTCCTGCCTCTGTATACCACATTTTCTTTATCTACTCATTGATTGATGGACATTTGGGCTGGTTCTATATTTTTGCCATTGCAAATTGTGCTGCTACAAACATACATGTGTGAGTATCTTTTTCATATAATGACTTCTTTTCCTTTGGGTAGATACCTAGTATTAGGATTGCTGGAGCAAACAGTAGATCTACTTTTAGTTGTTAAGAATCTCTGTACTCTTTTCCACAGCGGTTGTACTAGTTTACATTCCCACCAGCAGTGTAAAAGTGTTCCCTATCATCACATCCACACCAACTTCTTCTTCTTTTTTTTGCCATTCTTGCAGGATTGAGGTGGTATTGCATTGTAGTTTTGATTTGCATGTCCCTGATAAATTAGCAATGTTAAGATTTTTTTCCATGTGCTGTTGGCCATTTGTATATCTTATTTTGAGTATTGTCTATTCATGTCTTTAGCCCATTTTTTGATAGGATTTTGTGGGGGGTTTTGGCTGATTTCTTTGAGTTCTTTATAGATTCTAGTGATTAGTCCTTTGTCAGATGTACAGATTGTTACATCTGTGGGTTGTTAACTCTGCTGATTATTTCTTTTGCTGTCTGGAAACTCTTTAGTTTAAGTCTTATCTTTTTTCTTTATTTTTGTTGTATTTGCTTTTGAGTTCTTGGTCATGAAGTCTCTGCCTAAGCCAATATCTGTCTAAGCCAATAAGATTTTTTCCAGTGTTGTCTTCTAGAATCTTTATGGTTTCACGTTTTAGATTTAAGTCTTTGACTCATCTTGAGTCCATGTTTTTGTATAAGTTGGGAAATGAGGATCCAGTTTTATTCTTCTACATGTGGTTTGCTAATTATCACAGCACCATTACTTGAATAGAGTGTCCTCTACCTACTTTTGTTTGCTTTGTCGAAGATTAGTTGGCTGTAAGTATTTGGCTTTATTTCTGTGTTCTCTATACTATTCCATTGGTCTGTGTGTTGACTTTATACCAGTACAATGCTGTTTTGGTGACTATGGCCTTATGGTATAGTTTGAAGTCTGATAATATTATGCCTCCAAATTTGTTCTTGTTGCTTAGTCTTGCTTTGACTCTGTGGGCTCTTTTTCGGTTCCATATGAATTTTAGGATTGTTTTTCTAGTTCTGTGAAGAATGATGGTGGTATTTTGACGGAAATTGCATTGAATTTGTAGATTGTTTTTAGCAGTATGGTCACTAATATGGTTTGGCTGTGTCCCTACCCAAATCTCAACTTGAATTGTATCTTCCAGAATTCCCATGTGTTGTTGGAAGGACCCTCAGGGAGGTAATTAAATCATGGTGGTCGGTCTTTTCCGTGCTATTCTCATGATAGTGAATAAGTCTCACAAGATAGATCTGATGGGTTTATCAGGGGTTTCCGCTTTTGCTTCCTCTTTTTCTCTTGCTGCTGCCACATAAGAAGTACCTTTTGCCTCCCACCGTGATTCTGAGGCCTCCCTAGCCATGTGGAACTGTAAGTCCAATTAAACCTCTTTTTCTTCCCAGTCTCTGGTATGTCTTTATCAGCAGTGTGAAAACAGACTAAGACAGTCATCTTCATGATATTTATTCTACCCATCCATGAGCATGGGATGTGTTTCCGTTTGTGTCATCCATGATTTCTTTCAGCAGTGTTTTGTAGTTTTCCTTGTAGAGGTCTTTCACGTTCTTGGTTAGGTATATTTCTAAGTATTTTAATTTTTTGCAACTATTGTGAAAGGGGTTGAGTTCTTGATTTGATTCTCAGCTTGGGCGCTGTTGGTGTATAGCAGAGCTACTGATTTGTGTATATGAATTTTGTCTCCTGAAACTTGACTGAATTGTTTAAATCAGTTCTAGGAGTTTTCTGGAGGAGTCTTTAGGGTTTTCTAGGTAAACAGTCATATCATCAGCAAACAGTGACAGTCTGGCTTCTTCTTTACCAATTTGGGTGCCCTTTATTTTTTTCTCTTGTCTGATTGCTCTGGCTCGAACTTCCAGTACCCTGTTGAACAGAAGTGGTGAAAGTGGACATCCTTGTCTTGTTCCATTTCTCAAGGGAAATGCTTTCAACTTTTCCCTGTTCAATATAATGTTGACTATGGATATAGAACTTTTTTAGTGCTGTTTTAAGTACACAGAACAATTGAGAGAAAGGTACAGAGATATTCATATGCACCCTGCCCCCACATATGCATAGCCTGCCGCCTGATCAGCATCCTCCACCACAGTGATAGATTTGTTAAAACTGAGGAACCCACATAGACACATCATTGTTATCTAAAGGCTAGGACTCTTTAGGGTTCACTCTTGATGTTATACATTCTACAAGTTGGACAAATATAGGAGGACATGTACCCATCATTATAGTATCATATAGAACAGTTTCACTGCCTTAATTCTCTGTGTGCTGCCTATTTAATCCCTCCCTTCTCTCTAACTCTAGTCTTTTACTGTCTCCAGTGTTTTGCCCTTTCCAGAATGTCATATATTTGGAATCATGTAGTATATAAGCCTTCGAGATTGAGTTCTTTCACTTAGTAATATGCATTAAAGTTTTCTCCACATCTTTTCATGGTTTGGTAGCTATGTATTTTCACCGATGAATAATATTCCATATAATCCTGGATGTACCACAGTTTATCCATTTATTTATTGAAGAATATCCTGGTTGATTACATGTTTTTATAGTTATGAATACATTATGAATATAGCTGCTATAAACATCCATGTGCAAGTTCTTGTGTGGAAATAAGTTTTCAATTCATTTGGGTGTATAACAAGGAGTGAGAGTGCTGTCTCATAGAGTGTATGTTTTGTAAGAAACCACCAAACTGTCTTCCAAAGTGATTATATCATTTTGCAATTTCATCAGGAATGAATGAGAGTATCTGTTATTCCACTTCCTCACCAGCATTTGGTGTTGTCAGTGTTGTAAATTTTTGCCATTCCACTAGATGTGTAGTGGTATCACATTATTTCAGTTTGCATTTCTTTGATTACATATGATATTGAACATTATTTTATGTGCTTATTTGCCATCGCTTTATGTTCTTTGGTGTCTATTAAGGTTTTACGTCCATTTTTTTTTTTTTAATTCAGTTAGTTGGTTTTCTTATTGTGGAGCTCTAGGAGTTCTTCATACGTTTCGGATAACAGTCTGCTATGGTTTGACGTGGTGTCACCTCTGAAATTTAAGTTTAATCTTAGTCCTCATTTTTCTTATATTAAGAATTGGGGCCTTTTGGAAATAGATTAATACTCTTATAATAAAAGCTTCAGAGAGCATTCATCCTCTCTTGCCCTTCCATATCTTCCATCATACGAAGACACAGCATTTGTCCCTTCTGAAGGATGCAACAGAGGCTTTACTGTGATAAATAAATATCTGTTGTTTATAAATTACTAAAACTGCGGTATTTTGTTATAGTGGTACAAATAGACTAAGACACAGTCCTTTATCACATATGTCTTTTGAAAATATATCCCCTAGTCTAAATCTCATTTTTTTTCCTTTTCTTGACAGAGTTTTATACAGAGCAGATTTTCTAAAAAATTTAATACTGTCCAGTTGAACAGTTCTTTCTTTCCTGGGTCAAGTTTTGGTGACATATCTGAAAAGTTATCACCAAATGAAGTCATCCAGATTTTCTCCTATGTTATCTTCTAGAAATTTTAGAGTTTTGTGTTTTACATTTAGGTCTATGGGATATTTTGAGCCAATTTGTATGAAGGATGTTAGATCTGTGTAGAGATATTATTATTATTATTATTATTTTATGTGGATATTTGATTCTTCCAATAGGATTTGTTGAAATGACTATCTTTTCACCATTGTACTGCCTTTGCTCCTTTGTCAAAGATTAGTTGATTACATTTATATGGGTCTATTTCTAGACCCTTTATTCTGCTTTTTTAAAAATCATTTTGCTAAAAGCATACTGTTTTGAATACTGTAGCATCATAGTAAGTCTTGAATTTGGGTAGTATTAATCCTCCAACTTGGTTCTTCTCCTTCATTATTATGTTGGCTAATCTGGGTCTTTTGTACTTTGTAAAGTAAAGTAAATTGCTAGGATTTTGATTGGTATGGCAGTGAATCCACAGAACAAGCTGGGATGAACGGACATCTTGACAATATTGAGTCTTCCTATAAATGAAAATGAAATATGTCCTTATTTGTATAATTCTCCTTTGATTCTTTTCATTAAAGTTTCTTCATTTTTCTTGTACAGATGTTGTACATATTTTGTTTGGCTATATATAAATATTTCATTTTTTAGGGTACTAATGTGAGTTGTATTACATTTTTAATTTCAAATGCCACGTGCTGATGGATTTTTGTATATTATTCCTTGCATGCATCTCTCAACTTTGATATAATAGCTTACCAGTTCCAGGAGGTTTTTTGTTGTTGTAGTTTTGTTGTTGTTGTTTGTTTGTTTTTGGAGACAGACCCTGTCTCACTCTGTTGCCCAGGCTGGAATGCAGTTAGTGGATTCATTGATTTTTCTCCACTGACTTTCTATTTTAATTTCATTTATTTCTGCTCTAATTTATATTACTTATTTTCTTCTGCTTAATTTGTATTTAATTATTTAATTTGTTCTTCTTTTTCTAGTTTCCTAAAGTTAAAGTTTAGATAATTGATTTTAGATTGTTTTGTTAATGATATATGCAGTAAATGCTATAATTTGCCTCTAAATACAGTTTTTACTGTATCTGAAAAATTTTGATAAGTTGTATTTTCATTTTTATTTAGTTTAAGATATATTAAATTTTCTTTTTTTTTTTTTTCTTTTTTCTTTTTTTGTTGAGACGGAGTCTCGGTCTGTCACCCAGGCTGGAGTGCAGTGGCGGGATCTCAGCTCACTGCAAGCTCCGCCTCCCGGGTTCCGGGTTCCCGCCATTCTCCTGCCTCAGCCTCCTGAGTAGCTGGGACTACTGGCGCCCACCACCTCGCCCGGCTAGATTTTTGTATTTTTTAGTAGAGACGGTGTTTCACTGTGTTAGCCAGGATGGTCTCGATCTCCTGACCTCCTGATCCGCCCGTCTCGGCCTCCCAAAGTGCTGGGATTACAGGCTTGAGCCACCGCGTCTGTCCACGATATATTAAATTTTCAACTGAGATTTTTCTTTAACTCAAGTGTTACTTAGCGGTATGTTGTATAAGCTCCATGTATGTTGGGATTTTCTGCCTTTCTGCTATTAATTTCTAGTTTAATTCCACTCTGGTTTAAGAGCAGACATTGTGTGATTTCTACTATTTTAAATTTGTTAGGTTTAATTTTATGGCCCCAGGTGTGGTCTATGTTATTGAATGTTCCCTGTAAGCTTGAGAAGAGTATATATTCTGCTCTTGTTGAATGAAATAGTCTGTATATTATAGTCAAATATATCCTGTTGATTGACGGTGTTGCTGGGCTCATGTCTCAGTCTTTTCAGACTACTATAACAAAATGTCATGGACTGGGTGTCTTATAAGCAACAGAAATTTATTTCCCACAAATATGGAGGCTGCAAATTCCAAGTAACCATCTCTGGTAAATTCAGTGAGTGTATACTTTCTG
This sequence comes from Piliocolobus tephrosceles, assembly GCF_002776525.5. Taxonomy (NCBI): domain Eukaryota; kingdom Metazoa; phylum Chordata; class Mammalia; order Primates; family Cercopithecidae; genus Piliocolobus; species Piliocolobus tephrosceles. The sequence goes on along the minus strand of NW_022325754.1, from coordinate 2,722 downwards.
GCTTACAGATCACATATTCTGGCAATGGCCTCGTAAGTTGGAAGGAGCAAAGTTTCTATTTATAAAGTCCTTTTAATAAGGCCACTAATCCCATTAGGTTTATAGACTGTGACTTCTCTCAACATCTTTACATGACTTAAACACCTCCCAAAGGCCCACCTCCAAATATCATCACCTTGGGTATTAAGATTTCAACATTTGAATTTGGGGGGTTAGGGAAGAACAAACATTCAAACCATAGCAGTTTAACTATATCTTTACTGATTTTCTCCTTGCTGGATCTGTACATTTCTAATAGAGGTGTGTTGAAACCTTCAACTAAAATAGTGAATTCATCTATTTCTTTGTGCAGTTCCATCAGTTTTTGCCTCATGAATATTGATGCTGCATTGGTAGAATGATATGTTGTTACAAGAACTGCTATTCTTGTTGGATAATAGACCCCTTTATCTTTATGTAATGCCCCTCTTTGTTTGTGATAACTATTTTTTTTTTTTTTTTTTTTGGCCTGCTCTGGTCTGAAAATAATACAGCTAGCTACTCTCGATTTGATTAGTACTAGCATTGTATATCTTTCTACATTCAATTAATTTTAATCTATATGTGTCTTTATATTTAAAATGGGTTTGTTGTAGACAACCTAGAGTTGCATATTATGTTTTGATCCATTCTGACATTCCCTGTCTATTAATTGGTACATTTAGAATATTGTTGTTTAAAGTGACTGCTGATACAGTTGAATTAATATCTATCATTACTGTTTTCTTTTTTAAGTAAAATATCAAAGACTTGATTTAACTCTGTAGAAACTAGTAGGATATTATAAAAGAGAATTTGAGAAAAATGTCTTTTGTTATTTTTAATATCTCTGGCATTCTCATTATATGTAGGTTACACCTTTTGTAGTCGTGCCACTGTTCTTTGATGTTCTATTCTATTTTAGTCTTTTTTTTTTTCCTTTGGTTTTCAGTTTTGGTAGTTTCGATTGATTTATCTTCAAGCTCAGTGTTTCTTTCTTCAGCCATGTGGATTCTGCTAATAAGTTCAGCAAACACATTCTTCATTTCTGATTACATTATTTTTTTATCTCTAGCATCTCTTTTTGATACTTTCTTAGGATTTTGATCTCTCTGCTTACATTTCCCATCTGTTTTTGCATGCTGCCTACATTATCTGTTAGAGCCTTTACCGTCTTAATCGCAGTTGTTTTAAATTCCGTTCTGGTAATTTCAAGATCTCTACCATGTGTCTGTCTCTTCAAACTGTGTTTTTGTTTGTTTTGTTTTGTTTTGTTTCTTTTATGCCATTTAGAGTGTGTGTGTGTGTGTGTGTGTGTGTGTGTATCTCTTAAATAGATGATAGATAGATAGATACATAGATAGATACATAGATAAGATAGACAGCTGAACAGGAGGTACTATGTAAAATGAGTTACTCTAAATAGGTCTTTAGTAATTTGGTTTTAAGGTGTGGGAGGAGAGAAATTAGTCTATCGTCCTGTGATAAGGCCTCTGTCTTTTAGTGAGCCTATTCCTCATTACTGTGAATATTTACATGTGTTTTGCAGTTTTTCTCTCCTTCTAGAGGTAGAATAGGATAGCTAGACTGAGCTGGGGTTTCATATTTGCTTTGACTCATATGGAAAGCTAGAGGCTAGAGTTAGATCTGTCCTTTCTCCTAGAGAAAGTTTGACTCTGATAAGATTCAGCAGGTTAGACTCAAGTTAACTAGTTCCTCCTGAGGGCACACCTGTTTAAGAAGAACAGCGTGCTCTGGCATAATTAAAAATGATTCCTTTCCCCACTCCCTGCTGGGAGCACAAGGGCGTTTTCCCCTCCTGTCTAATGTGAGGACTCAGTCAAGTTTCTTGAGGTAAAACTGATGAAAGCCCCCCAGCCCCCATGACTGAGTCCTTCTGCAGTTTTTAACTCAATGTTCACACTGAGCCTAGAGCAATTCGTCAAATACAGTTCCAGTTTCCTTACCCTGGCACTGGTTCCATGGAGGTTTCTGTACAGGTAGGTTGTAATTTTATGCATCTGCCTGTCTGTCATTTCAATTCTGGGAACAGTGTTTTGCCCTGTGATGTCACTTCTTTTCAAATCTAAAAAAAGTTGTTTTTTTTTTTCAGTTTGGTTAGCTCCTTACTTGTTAGAACAGAGTGGAGATTTCCAAGCTCCTTACCTGCAGAACAGGAAAAATGCTCTGTCATGTACTTTTTATATTTCTGTCTCCAAAGATGAAATATTTCATTTGGAGGGTTCCGTTTGTGTGTGTGTGTGTTTTAAAGAAATCAATCTAAATATTCAGGAGCATCCCTAAGGCATATCATTGTTTCTTCCAATGATAGATGAATGAGATATTTGAGGAACTTAGGAGAATGTTACTCACCTAATGATGTTTGCTGCATTTTATGTTTGAGAATGTGCTTTAGGCTATTATGAATATCAATACTGCTTCCCATGTTACTGAGATTAATAGTTATCTTTTCCCACGTTGGCCATAGATATGATTCCTCAGGCTTTACTTTTCCCCACTCTTAATGTGAAGGACTCAAACACTCAACTTTTCGTTTTTGTGATGGCCTTATGAAGACTTTAGAACCTCCAGGGAATGGAGATTGAAACAGACATAATAGACACAATATTTTAGGATCTGCCAAGAGTTTGTTATAATTCAGAGCAAAAAAGAAATGCAAAAAAGTTTCATTTATAGAATTGTT
>NW_022325753.1:0-7238 GCF_002776525.5 Piliocolobus tephrosceles | reverse complement strand
TCCAAAGCATGTATGATGACTCATATACAGTTTTCTTATTCTGGTGCATATCTCAGTGCATAGCACATGGTGATTTGTAAGAATACCTATTAAATTAATGAAACTATAAATACATTAATGAAAGTATATACGATTGGAAGTGAATAATCACATGGTCATCTGATTTTGAATATTTTAAGATATCTAAATATGAAGACATAAAAACTTTTTTCTTTTGTTCCATTTATTTTGTTTTCATATTTTTGTATTTCCCTCTTCTTTACTGTGTGGTCTTGACCAATTCGTCTTTATTTCCTAACTTGACATTAGTGACTTAGAATTTATAAATAATCCTAAGTGGCAGAATCTACAAAGACCAACACAGATTAAAAGCACAATCATCTTCAAAATCACAGAGTCTCCAAGTGTTTTTATCGATTTTGATTGGTTAATGGCTGCTAATCCATCTGCAGCTGCTTCAAGCACTCCAGTTCCTGGCATTAAGGTCAGGTGTATCTGGGGTACCCTAAATATTTGTTCTTTTATTATTGATTTTGCAATATGCAAAGATAAGTTTGTAGAGTGTCCTTCTCGATGCTTTTTTATTCTTTCACAAATTTTAATCTAATTAAGAGACATAATAATTTCCACGAATTCTATGTTTGGCTCCCAGAACAAGCCATATCATTTGAGGTTGAGGTGCCACTATACAACCATTTTTCCAGATAATAGGAACTCTTGCTGTACTTCTTACTGTTTTTACCATCTGACCATTTTGTTCAGACCAGCTGAACATAGTGTAGCCATGGCATGCAGATTGAGAGGTACAATTCAAGCTAAACATTCCCTTAGGGGACCAATCAATAAGGATTCCATAGGAATCATTGTGCAACACTTCTGCCTGTTCTTCAGTGCAACCTTCCCAAATAAGTACGTTCATTTTTTCTGGCCGGGTCCAATTCTGCTTGCAAATAGGTTTTTGAGGGTGGTGTACCTCAATTATAGGAGCAGATTTATTATGGTAAATACTGTGACCAAAAGCATGTGTAACTGTGTAATAGAGTGATTACATCCAGGCATTATTGCCAGTCAAGATTAATAGTGAAGAGGTAGGCAACTAGTGGCCTTTCCCAAACAGATAGGCAGATGTTCAAATCCTAAAGAAATATTCATAACAATTCCTTCCTCATGTGGGTGAGATGGGCCTCTAGCATCTGTAGGACTGAGCATCCAAGAGTTATCATTAGCGTATACCTCCATTGGAGGAGTACAGCCAAGTTACAGGCTGTAGAAGTTGTGGAAAAGGTAAATATGTCCAAAAAGTGTAATTATTCTGTGTCAGCCCTTGCTAAAGGAATACTGATGGCAATGATGATCACCACTATCATAGCTATCATTAAATTACTCATTGTGACTGGTTGTCCCACTTTCCTCGGTATTCTTCCACCATCTGTGACAGTTTCTTGATCTGTCCCCAGGTAGGTGGTTGTGTTTGATGGGTGTTGCTCATGACAGTTGGGGTTCCCCTCAGCATCAGTCTTGACATGGCTGCAACTGGAGGTTCTCAGGTTCCTCCCAGAATCTCTTCTTTGGCATCTGGCTCATGATAAGGTTTCAGGTGTCTTGATGGCACCCAAACTGGCTGTTGATTCAGTCCTGGATAAACACAAGCATAACCTCTGACCCAAATTGTTATTTTACCTATTTCTCAACATTTTGTTATCAAATCTTTCCACCAAACCAGTTGTTCTGCTTATGTCTTTGCAGCTGATTTCTGTAGATGCTGTTCAGCTGCTGATAGCATCTGGCCTTTACACAGGCTCAAAAAAACTTAAAATCAATAATGCTAGATTCAGTTGCATATATGGAGTCCCATAATTGCTGTTTCCCCAATTTTGCTTTTGCAACTGCTGTTTCAGGGAGAGATTCATTCTTTTCACTATGGCCTGTCCTTGAGAATTATATGGGATACCAGTAACGTGTTTAATATTCCATATAGAGAAAAATGCAGCTAGAGCTTGGCTAGTATAGCCTGGGGCATTGTCTGTTTTAATAGAAGCTGGAATGCCCATCACCACAAAACACTGCAAAAGGTGATGTTTAACATGGGCAGAAGACTCTCCTGATTGACATGTAGCCCAGACAAAGTGAGAAAAGGTACCCACACATGCATGTACACAAGCTAGTCTCCCAAACAAGGAAATATGTGTGACATCCATTTGCCAAGGAGAATTAAGTTCCAATCCTCCAGGATTAACTCCTCCTGTAAAAGATGAGGAATGCACCATTTGGCAAGTTGGGCAGTGGTGGATAATAGCTTTAGCTTTTTTTTCAGGTAATGCTTTACCTGTGTTTAAGACCAGAGGCATTAACATGGGTTAAATTGTGAAAGTGTCTAGCATTAAATATTCCAGTAGCAACAAGGTGATCAGTCATTTGAGTCCCTGCAGTCAAAGGTCCTGGAAGATGTGTATGAGCCCTAATATGAGTGATGAAAGAAGGGTGCATTCTACTCCTAACTGCTGTTTACAGTTGGGTAAATGAAGTAATCAATTGCTTATCTGTGTGGAATCGTAGCTGAGCATTTTCAATTAATTGTGTGGAATGAACCACATGTGAAGAATCAGAAATCACATTAATAGGCACATCAAAAGCAATCAATACATCAATTACAGCTACAAGCTCCACTTTTTGAGTTGAAGCATAGGGCATCCAGAAAATCTTATCTTTTGAGCAAGAACAAGAAGCTTTACCATTACTAGACCCATCTGTGAAGACATGTTCAGCACCTTCAATTGGTTTAAATTTAGTTATTTTAGGGAGAATCCAATTAGTTAATTTTAAATATTGAAAGAATTTCATTTTTGGAAAATGGTTATAGAGAATATCCACAAAGTCAGCTAAATGGATTTCCCAAGTAAGACTAGTTATAAAAGCCTGTTGTATTTGTGCTTTTTTAAAAGGGATAATAATTTTTCCAGGATCATATCCATGTAATTTAACAATCCGAGTTCTCCCATTTCCTATCATAGCAGCAATTTGATCCAAATAATGAGTCAAAGTCTGTGAATTAGTATGTGGAAGAAAAAGCTACTCTACAAGATCTTGCTCTTGAACAATAACAACAGTAGGTGAATGGTGAGTTGAAAAAAATAGCAAATCTAGAGTCTTCTCTGGGTTTGTTTTATTTATTTGAGTCTTATGCACTGTTTCTCAGCTGTAACTCTGCCTCAGCCTCGTTTGTTAATTACTAAGGGCTAGTGAGATTAGGGTCTCCTCTAAGGATAGAAAATAGATTATTCATGGCATAGGTAGGAATATCTAGAGCAGGTCATATCCAACTAATGTCCCCTAGTATTTTGAAAGTCATTTAATATTTTCAATTGATCTTTAGGTATGGTTAGTTTCTGTGGCACTATTGTAGTTTCATTTACTAAGGTCCCTAAGTAGGAGTAAGGAGTAGTAGTTTGAATTTTGTCAGGAGCTATAATTAAACCAGGATGAGAAATAAAATTTTGCAAGTGATCATAACATTGAAGTAATATTTCTTGAATGGGGGCAGCACGAAATATATCATCCATATAATGAATAATGTAACACTGTGAAAATTTTTCACAAATAGGTTAAATTGCTTGTCCTACATAAGTCTGGCAAATTGTTGGACTGTTTAACATGCCTTGTGGCAACACTTTCCAATGAAAATTCTTAGCAGGCTGCAGGTTGTTTACCGCAGGAATTGTAAATGCAAACCATTCACAGTCTTGCTCAGATAAGGGGATAGTAAAGAAACAGTCTTTTAAATCTATGACTATTAAAGGCAAATTTTTCAGAATCATCGCAGGAGAAGGCAATCTTGGCTCTAATGCCGCTATAGGTTGTATAATTGAATTAATGGACTTTAAGGCAGTTAACATTCTCCATTTACCTGATTTTTTTAAATTATGAAAACTGGAAAATTCCAAGGGGAAAATGTTGGAGTTATGTGTCTTTTTTCTAATTGTTCAGCAATTGAATCCTCTAAAGCTTCCAGTTTCTCTTTACTTAGTGGCCATTGTTCTATCCAAATCTGTTAACCATTATAAACATATAGGTTCTGAAGGCTTAACAGTGGCCACCATCAAAAATGATATCCTAAACCTTGGCAGGACTTTGTCTTTCCACTTGAAGTGGTTCCTTCCAACCTTGCAATTTTTTTCCTATTCCCATACCAGGGACATACCCCATTTCATGCATCATATGTTGACTTTGAGGGCTATATAATTGTTTTGGAATTATAACTTGTACTTTGTTATAATTGTTGTAATAAATCTCTTCCCCATAAATTTATAGGTACAGAAGTTATAATTGGTTGAATAGTACCAGGTTGTCCATCGGGCCCTTCACAATGCAAAATGTAATGTGACTACTTTGATATACTTCAGGGACTTTACCAACTCCAACTATGTTAAATTGAGTGGGTTGAATTGGTCATGTGGATGGCCAGTGCTGTAGAGAAATGATTGAAATGTCCACTCCTGTATCTACCAAATCTTTAAATTTATTCCCCTGAATAGTTATTTCACAGGTAGGACATTTATTAGTAATTTGATTCACCCAATAAGCTGCTTTGCCATGTTTATTTGTGCTTCCAAATTCTCCTATTCATTTAGTTTCACTTTTCCCCATTTCTACATACAGCACCATCAGGAGCTGTGCTATACTCTTTTCTGGCTCTGCTTTCCAGGGAACAGAAGTAGATGTAACAATTTGAATTCCCCAATTGTAATCTGAATCAATGACTCCTGTACGTACTTGCACTCCTTTTAAATTTAAACTAGACCTACCTAGAAGTAATCCTACCATCCATGTTGGCAAGGGTGCACAGACTTCTGTTGTTACTTTTTGCAGGGGTTCCTCAGGCAGAAGGCTCACAGCTTTTGTGCAGCATAAATCTACTGCAGCACTACCGGCTATGGCAGGGGACAGGCATTGTATAGGAGTGAGGAAATGGCCTGAGCCAGAAATGCCCCAGTTTAGAATGGGATCCAGGACAGGACCCTCATGGCATTTCCTGAAATCGGGTTCCTATCTTTAGCAAACTTTAGAGTGACACTGAATTACCCAATGTTTTCCTTTTTTGAATTTTGGACATATTCCAGGCTCAGCAGTTTCCTTTCTTCCCTCAACTGGTGGCCTGACTCGCTGTTTTTTTTTTCTACATTCTTTTTTAGTAGGGCCATGCTTTACGCAGTTAAAACAAGCTCCAGGAAACTGAGTATTTCTTTTATCCACTCTCAGTCCTGCCATTGCCTGTGCTAGCAGAGTAGCCTTACGCAGATTACCTCCGATACCATCACAGGCCTTAATATAATCAACTAAATGTGCTTTCCCTCTAATAGGCTGCAGAGCAGCCTGGCGCTCGGGATTAGCACTGTCAAAAGCTAATAACTGCAACACTATATCCTGAGCAGCTGAATCTGCAACCACTTTTTAAAGAGATTCCTGTAACTGAGCTATAAAATCTGCATATGGTTCTTTTGGTCCTTGTTTTACAGCACTAAAGAAAGGGTATTGTTCTCCTCCTGAAGTGGTTTTTTTCAGAGCTCCAATGTACACGCCTCTAAGCTGCTCTATGGCATCATCCTGCATGACCACTTGTGTATCTAAACCAGCCCAGCCGCCAACCCCCAAATGTTGGTCTACAATTATGTTAATTTGAGGTTGGGCCTGGGCATTGTGAGCAGCCTGAATGAAAGCTTCATCTGCCCACCAAGTTTTAAATTGTAAGAACTGCGCAGGAGTCAGGCAAGCTCGACTAAGAGCATCCCAGTCATTAGGAATCATCCGGCTGGAAACCGTAATGCTCTTTAACAGTCCCATTACAAAAAGAGAACCTGGTCCATACTGATTAATAGCTTGTTTAAATTCTTTGAGCAATTTAAAAGGAAAAGGCTCAAATATTTCCCTGTTGATTTCGGAGTATATCCTAACAGGGAACTGCCAAGCCTCTATATCACCCTCTTGTATAGCTAGCTGAATTCCTGCCTGAATAGAACTGAGAGTGGTTGCTTTAGGTGCTGCTCAAACAGTCACTGGGGCAACTATTTCTTGCTCAGTGTCTCCCAGAAAAGAAAGATCTGGAGGGTCAGGCCACTCTTTTTCTTCAAAATAATGAGGGGGTGCAAAAGGGTAGGGACAAACCTCTCCCTCCTTAGCCACTTTAGGTTCAGTTGGCAAGCAAACCTGTTCTGTCACCTCTTCTGTTACTTTGTTATACTCTCCTTCCTCCTCTTCATTAGTATGAAAAGGTTCCATGGTGGAATGAACCAGAACCTACACTTGTCTCACTGTTACCCTGATGTTTCCTAGCTCCCCTTCTTACTCACCATGGGGATTGCTTAAGAGTACTTGGGTGTCCTTCAGTGTAGTTCCATGTTCTCTAACCGTTGCTCTGGTGACCCTTCAACCTAGGTTCAAGCCCCATGTATGGGCACCGCTTGCTGAGACCAGCTTGGTCATGGAGACCGTAACCCAGCAGTGATAGAGGAAGTAAAGATATACACACAGAAATATAGAGTGTGGAGTGGGAAATTAGGGGGCTGACAGCCTTCAAAGCTGAAAGCCACAAATTGAGTTTTACCCATATATTTATTGACAGCAAGCCAGTGATAAGCTGTGTTTCTATAGATCATAGATTAACTAAAACAGGAAACAAAGGGATGGGCTCTGGCTAGTTATCTGCAGCAGGAACATGTTCTTAAGGCACAGATCGCTCATGCTATTATTTGTGGTTCAGGAATGCCTTAAGCAGTTTTCCACCCTGGGTGGGCCAGGTGTGCCTTGCCCTCATTCTGGTAAACCCACAACCTTCAGCGTGGGCGTCATAGCCATCACGAGCATATCACAGTGCTACAGAGATTTTGTTTATGGCCACTTTTGGGGCCTGTTTATGGCCAGATTTAGGGGCCTGTTCCCAACAGCTTAGCTAACAATATTTAATTAATTTCATATATCTATAATTCCCCCCTAAATGTTTTTGATAACATAACTTTGTAACATATAATTTTAGCTCTCAAATTTTGTTGAGGAGGATACCATAACCCAGAGAAAAGTTTACAAACCAAGATCACAAAAGTGGTGGCAAAGCTAATTACTGTTAAAGATAAGACTCTGGTCTCTAAATTACAAACCAAAATATTTTATATTACAATGCATTGTATCTGGCTGCAGCTAATAACTTGTTTAAAAACCCAAAACAAGAAAGTTCAACAAAACTTGCT
>NW_022325752.1:0-7239 GCF_002776525.5 Piliocolobus tephrosceles | reverse complement strand
AGCAAGTTTTGTTGAACTTTCTTGTTTTGGGTTTTTAAACAAGTTATTAGCTGCAGCCAGATACAATGCATTGTAATATAAAATATTTTGGTTTGTAATTTAGAGACCAGAGTCTTATCTTTAACAGTAATTAGCTTTGCCACCACTTTTGTGATCTTGGTTTGTAAACTTTTCTCTGGGTTATGGTATCCTCCTCAACAAAATTTGAGAGCTAAAATTATATGTTACAAAGTTATGTTATCAAAAACATTTAGGGGGGAATTATAGATATATGAAATTAATTAAATATTGTTAGCTAAGCTGTTGGGAACAGGCCCCTAAATCTGGCCATAAACAGGCCCCAAAAGTGGCCATAAACAAAATCTCTGTAGCACTGTGATATGCTCGTGATGGCTATGACGCCCACGCTGAAGGTTGTGGGTTTACCAGAATGAGGGCAAGGCACACCTGGCCCACCCAGGGTGGAAAACTGCTTAAGGCATTCCTGAACCACAAATAATAGCATGAGCGATCTGTGCCTTAAGAACATGTTCCTGCTGCAGATAACTAGCCAGAGCCCATCCCTTTGTTTCCTGTTTTAGTTAATCTATGATCTATAGAAACACAGCTTACCACTGGCTTGCTGTCAATAAATATATGGGTAAAACTCAATTTATGGCTTTCAGCTTTGAAGGCTGTCAGCCCCCTAATTTCCCACTCCACACTCTATATTTCTGTGTGTATATCTTTACTTCCTCTATCACTGCTGGGTTACGGTCTCCATGACCAAGCTGGTCTCAGCAAGCGGTGCCCATACATGGGGCTTGAACCTAGGTTGAAGGGTCACCAGAGCAACGGTTAGAGAACATGGAACTACACTGAAGGACACCCAAGTACTCTTAAGCAATCCCCATGGTGAGTAAGAAGGGGAGCTAGGAAACATCAGGGTAACAGTGAGACAAGTGTAGGTTCTGGTTCATTCCACCATGGAACCTTTTCATACTAATGAAGAGGAGGAAGGAGAGTATAACAAAGTAACAGAAGAGGTGACAGAACAGGTTTGCTTGCCAACTGAACCTAAAGTGGCTAAGGAGGGAGAGGTTTGTCCCTACCCTTTTGCACCCCCTCATTATTTTGAAGAAAAAGAGTGGCCTGACCCTCCAGATCTTTCTTTTCTGGGAGACACTGAGCAAGAAATAGTTGCCCCAGTGACTGTTTGAGCAGCACCTAAAGCAACCACTCTCAGTTCTATTCAGGCAGGAATTCAGCTAGCTATACAAGAGGGTGATATAGAGGCTTGGCAGTTCCCTGTTAGGATATACTCCGAAATCAACAGGGAAATATTTGAGCCTTTTCCTTTTAAATTGCTCAAAGAATTTAAACAAGCTATTAATCAGTATGGACCAGGTTCTCTTTTTGTAATGGGACTGTTAAAGAGCATTACGGTTTCCAGCCGGATGATTCCTAATGACTGGGATGCTCTTAGTCGAGCTTGCCTGACTCCTGCGCAGTTCTTACAATTTAAAACTTGGTGGGCAGATGAAGCTTTCATTCAGGCTGCTCACAATGCCCAGGCCCAACCTCAAATTAACATAATTGTAGACCAACATTTGGGGGTTGGCGGCTGGGCTGGTTTAGATACACAAGTGGTCATGCAGGATGATGCCATAGAGCAGCTTAGAGGCGTGTACATTGGAGCTCTGAAAAAAACCACTTCAGGAGGAGAACAATACCCTTTCTTTAGTGCTGTAAAACAAGGACCAAAAGAACCATATGCAGATTTTATAGCTCAGTTACAGGAATCTCTTTAAAAAGTGGTTGCAGATTCAGCTGCTCAGGATATAGTGTTGCAGTTATTAGCTTTTGACAGTGCTAATCCCGAGCGCCAGGCTGCTCTGCAGCCTATTAGAGGGAAAGCACATTTAGTTGATTATATTAAGGCCTGTGATGGTATCGGAGGTAATCTGCGTAAGGCTACTCTGCTAGCACAGGCAATGGCAGGACTGAGAGTGGATAAAAGAAATACTCAGTTTCCTGGAGCTTGTTTTAACTGCGTAAAGCATGGCCCTACTAAAAAAGAATGTAGAAAAAAAAAACAGCGAGTCAGGCCACCAGTTGAGGGAAGAAAGGAAACTGCTGAGCCTGGAATATGTCCAAAATTCAAAAAAGGAAAACATTGGGTAATTCAGTGTCACTCTAAAGTTTGCTAAAGATGGGAACCCGATTTCAGGAAATGCCATGAGGGTCCTGTCCTGGATCCCATTCTAAACTGGGGCATTTCTGGCTCAGGCCATTTCCTCACTCCTATACAATGCCTGTCCCCTGCCATAGCCGGTAGTGCTGCAGTAGATTTATGCTGCACAAAAGCTGTGAGCCTTCTGCCTGAGGAACCCCTGCAAAAAGTAACAACAGAAGTCTGTGCACCCTTGCCAACATGGATGGTAGGATTACTTCTAGGTAGGTCTAGTTTAAATTTAAAAGGAGTGCAAGTACGTACAGGAGTCATTGATTCAGATTACAATTGGGGAATTCAAATTGTTACATCTACTTCTGTTCCCTGGAAAGCAGAGCCAGAAAAGAGTATAGCACAGCTCCTGATGGTGCTGTATGTAGAAATGGGGAAAAGTGAAACTAAATGAATAGGAGAATTTGGAAGCACAAATAAACATGGCAAAGCAGCTTATTGGGTGAATCAAATTACTAATAAATGTCCTACCTGTGAAATAACTATTCAGGGGAATAAATTTAAAGATTTGGTAGATACAGGAGTGGACATTTCAATCATTTCTCTACAGCACTGGCCATCCACATGACCAATTCAACCCACTCAATTTAACATAGTTGGAGTTGGTAAAGTCCCTGAAGTATATCAAAGTAGTCACATTACATTTTGCATTGTGAAGGGCCCGATGGACAACCTGGTACTATTCAACCAATTATAACTTCTGTACCTATAAATTTATGGGGAAGAGATTTATTACAACAATTATAACAAAGTACAAGTTATAATTCCAAAACAATTATATAGCCCTCAAAGTCAACATATGATGCATGAAATGGGGTATGTCCCTGGTATGGGAATAGGAAAAAAATTGCAAGGTTGGAAGGAACCACTTCAAGTGGAAAGACAAAGTCCTGCCAAGGTTTAGGATATCATTTTTGATGGTGGCTACTGTTAAGCCTTCAGAACCTATATGTTTATAATGGTTAACAGATTTGGATAGAACAATGGCCACTAAGTAAAGAGAAACTGGAAGCTTTAGAGGATTCAGTTGCTGAACAATTAGAAAAAAGACACATAACTCCAACATTTTCCCCTTGGAATTTTCCAGTTTTCATAATTAAAAAAAAATCAGGTAAATGGAGAATGTTAACTGACTTAAGGGCCATTAATTCAGTTATACAACCTATAGCGGCATTACAGCCAAGATTGCCTTCTCCTGCTATGATTCTGAAAAATTTGCCTTTAATAGTCATAGATTTAAAAGACTGTTTCTTTACTATCCCCTTATCTGAGCAAGACTGTGAATGGTTTGCATTTACAATTCCTGCGGTAAACAACCTGCAGCCTGCTAAGAATTTTCATTGGAAAGTGTTGCCACAAGGCATGTTAAACAGTCCAACAATTTGCCAGACTTATGTAGGACAAGCAATTTAACCTATTTGTGAAAAATTTTCACAGTGTTACATTATTCATTATATGGATGATATATTTCGTGCTGCCCCCATTCAAGAAATATTACTTCAATGTTATGATCACTTGCAAAATTTTATTTCTCATCCTGGTTTAATTATAGCTCCTGACAAAATTCAAACTACTACTCCTTACTCCTACTTAGGGACCTTAGTAAATGAAACTACAATAGTGCCACAGAAACTAACCATACCTAAAGATCAATTGAAAATATTAAATGACTTTCAAAATACTAGGGGACATTAGTTGGATATGACCTGCTCTAGATATTCCTACCTATGCCATGAATAATCTATTTTCTATCCTTAGAGGAGACCCTAATCTCACTAGCCCTTAGTAATTAACAAACGAGGCTGAGGCAGAGTTACAGCTGAGAAACAGTGCATAAGACTCAAATAAATAAAACAAACCCAGAGAAGACTCTAGATTTGCTATTTTTTTCAACTCACCATTCACCTACTGTTGTTATTGTTCAAGAGCAAGATCTTGTAGAGTAGCTTTTTCTTCCACATACTAATTCACAGACTTTGACTCATTATTTGGATCAAATTGCTGCTATGATAGGAAATGGGAGAACTCGGATTGTTAAATTACATGGATATGATCCTGGAAAAATTATTATCCCTTTTAAAAAAGCACAAATACAACAGGCTTTTATAACTAGTCTTACTTGGGAAATCCATTTAGCTGACTTTGTGGATATTCTCTATAACCATTTTCCAAAAATGAAATTCTTTCAATATTTAAAATTAACTAATTGGATTCTCCCTAAAATAACTAAATTTAAACCAATTGAAGGTGCTGAACATGTCTTCACAGATGGGTCTAGTAATGGTAAAGCTTCTTGTTCTTGCTCAAAAGATAAGATTTTCTGGATGCCCTATGCTTCAACTCAAAAAGTGGAGCTTGTAGCTGTAATTGATGTATTGATTGCTTTTGATGTGCCTATTAATGTGATTTCTGATTCTTCACATGTGGTTCATTCCACACAATTAATTGAAAATGCTCAGCTACGATTCCACACAGATAAGCAATTGATTACTTCATTTACCCAACTGTAAACAGCAGTTAGGAGTAGAATGCACCCTTCTTTCATCACTCATATTAGGGCTCATACACATCTTCCAGGACCTTTGACTGCAGGGACTCAAATGACTGATCACCTTGTTGCTACTGGAATATTTAATGCTAGACACTTTCACAATTTAACCCATGTTAATGCCTCTGGTCTTAAACACAGGTAAAGCATTACCTGAAAAAAAAGCTAAAGCTATTATCCACCACTGCCCAACTTGCCAAATGGTGCATTCCTCATCTTTTACAGGAGGAGTTAATCCTGGAGGATTGGAACTTAATTCTCCTTGGCAAATGGATGTCACACATATTTCCTTGTTTGGGAGACTAGCTTGTGTACATGCATGTGTGGGTACCTTTTCTCACTTTGTCTGGGCTACATGTCAATCAGGAGAGTCTTCTGCCCATGTTAAACATCACCTTTTGCAGTGTTTTGTGGTGATGGGCATTCCAGCTTCTATTAAAACAGACAATGCCCCAGGCTATACTAGCCAAGCTCTAGCTGCATTTTTCTCTATATGGAATATTAAACACGTTACTGGTATCCCATATAATTCTCAAGGACAGGCCATAGTGAAAAGAATGAATCTCTCCCTGAAACAGCAGTTGCAAAAGCAAAATTGGGGAAACAGCAATTATGGGACTCCATATATGCAACTGAATCTAGCATTATTGATTTTAAGTTTTTTTGAGCCTGTGTAAAGGCCAGATGCTATCAGCAGCTGAACAGCATCTACAGAAATCAGCTGCAAAGACATAAGCAGAACAACTGGTTTGGTGGAAAGATTTGATAACAAAATGTTGAGAAATAGGTAAAATAACAATTTGGGTCAGAGGTTATGCTTGTGTTTATCCAGGACTGAATCAACAGCCAGTTTGGGTGCCATCAAGACACCTGAAACCTTATCATGAGCCAGATGCCAAAGAAGAGATTCTGGGAGGAACCTGAGAACCTCCAGTTGCAGCCATGTCAAGACTGATGCTGAGGGGAACCCCAACTGTCATGAGCAACACCCATCAAACACAACCACCTACCTGGGGACAGATCAAGAAACTGTCACAGATGGTGGAAGAATACCGAGGAAAGTGGGACAACCAGTCACAATGAGTAATTTAATGATAGCTATGATAGTGGTGATCATCATTGCCATCAGTATTCCTTTAGCAAGGGCTGACACAGAATAATTACACTTTTTGGACATATTTACCTTTTCCACAACTTCTACAGCCTGTAACTTGGCTGTACTCCTCCAATGGAGGTATACGCTAATGATAACTCTTGGATGCTCAGTCCTACAGATGCTAGAGGCCCATCTCACCCACATGAGGAAGGAATTGTTATGAATATTTCTTTAGGATTTGAACATCTGCCTATCTGTTTGGGAAAGGCCACTAGTTGCCTACCTCTTCACTATTAATCTTGACTGGCAATAATGCCTGGATGTAATCACTCTATTACACAGTTACACATGCTTTTGGTCACAGTATTTACCATAATAAATCTGCTCCTATAATTGAGGTACACCACCCTCAAAAACCTATTTGCAAGCAGAATTGGACCCGGCCAGAAAAAATGAACGTACTTATTTGGGAAGGTTGCACTGAAGAACAGGCAGAAGTGTTGCACAATGATTCCTATGGAATCCTTATTGATTGGTCCCCTAAGGGAATGTTTAGCTTGAATTGTACCTCTCAATCTGCATGCCATGGCTACACTATGTTCAGCTGGTCTGAACAAAATGGTCAGATGGTAAAAACAGTAAGAAGTACAGCAAGAGTTCCTATTATCTGGAAAAATGGTTGTATAGTGGCACCTCAACCTCAAATGATATGGCTTGTTCTGGGAGCCAAACATAGAATTCGTGGAAATTATTATGTCTCTTAATTAGATTAAAATTTGTGAAAGAATAAAAAAGCATCGAGAAGGACACTCTACAAACTTATCTTTGCATATTGCAAAATCAATAATAAAAGAACAAATATTTAGGGTACCCCAGATACACCTGACCTTAATGCCAGGAACTGGAGTGCTTGAAGCAGCTGCAGATGGATTAGCAGCCATTAACCAATCAAAATCGATAAAAACACTTGGAGACTCTGTGATTTTGAAGATGATTGTGCTTTTAATCTGTGTTGGTCTTTGTAGATTCTGCCACTTAGGATTATTTATAAATTCTAAGTCACTAATGTCAAGTTAGGAAATAAAGACGAATTGGTCAAGACCACACAGTAAAGAAGAGGGAAATACAAAAATATGAAAACAAAATAAATGGAACAAAAGAAAAAAGTTTTTATGTCTTCATATTTAGATATCTTAAAATATTCAAAATCAGATGACCATGTGATTATTCACTTCCAATCGTATATACTTTCATTAATGTATTTATAGTTTCATTAATTTAATAGGTATTCTTACAAATCACCATGTGCTATGCACTGAGATATGCACCAGAATAAGAAAACTGTATATGAGTCATCATACATGCTTTGGA
>NW_022325751.1:0-2603 GCF_002776525.5 Piliocolobus tephrosceles | reverse complement strand
AACTAAGATCAGAGCAGAACTGAAGGAGATAGAGACACAAAAAACCCGCCAAAAAATCAATGAATCCAGAAGTTGGTTTTTTGAAAAGATCAACAAAATTGACAGACCGCTAGCAAGGCTAATAAAGAAGAAAAGAGAGAGGAATCAAATAGACGCAATAAAAAATGATAAAGGGGATATCACCACCGACCCCACAGAAATACAAACTACCATCAGAGAATACTATAAACACCTCTACGCAAATCAACTAGAAAATCTAGAAGAAATGGATAATTTCCTGGACACGTACACTCTTCCAAGACTAAACCAGGAAGAAGTTGAATCCCTGAATCGACCAATAGAAGCCTCTGAAATTGAGGCAACAATTAATAGCCTGCCCACCAAAAAAAGCCCAGGACCAGATGGATTCACAGCTGAATTCTACCAGAGGTACAAGGAGGAGCTGGTACCATTCCTTCTGAAACTATTCCAATCAATAGAAAAAGAGGGAATCCTCCCTAACTCATTTTATGAGGCCAGCATCATCCTGATACCAAAGCCTGGCAGAGACACAACAAAAAAAGAGAATTTTAGACCAATCTCCCTGATGAACATCGATGCAAAAATCCTCAATAAAATCCTGGCAAACCGGATTCAGCAGCACATCAAAAAGCTTATCCACCATGATCAAGTGGGCTTCATCCCTGGGATGCAAGGCTGGTTCAACATTCGCAAATCAATCAACGTAATCCAGCATATCAACAGAACCAAAGACAAGAACCACATGATTATCTCAATAGATGCAGAAAAGGCTTTTGACAAAATTCAACAGCCCTTCATGCTAAAAACGCTCAACAAATTCGGTATTGATGGAACGTACCTCAAAATAATAAGAGCTATTTATGACAAACCCACAGCTAATATCATACTGAATGGGCAAAAACTGGAAAAGTTCCCTTTGAAAACTGGCACAAGACAGGGATGCCCTCTCTCACCACTCCTATTCAACATAGTGTTGGAAGTTCTGGCTAGGGCAATCAGGCAAGAGAAAGAAATCAAGGGTATTCAGTTAGGAAAAGAGGAAGTCAAATTGTCCCTGTTTGCAGATGACATGATTGTGTATTTAGAAAACCCCATCATCTCAGCCCAAAATCTTCTTAAGCTGATAAGCAACTTCAGCAAAGTCTCAGGATAAAAAATTAATGTGCAAAAATCACAAGCATTCTTATATACCAGTAACAGACAAGCAGAGAGCCAAATCAGGAATGAACTTCCATTCACAATTGCTTCAAAGAGAATAAAATACCTAGGAATCCAACTTACAAGGGATGTAAAGGACCTCTTCAAGGAGAACTACAAACCACTGCTCAGTGAAATCAAAGAGGACACAAACAAATGGAAGAACATACCATGCTCATGGATAGGAAGAATCAATATCGTGAAAATGGCCATACTGCCCAAGGTTATTTATAGATTCAATGCCATCCCCATCAAGCTACCAATGAGTTTCTTCACCGAATTGGAAAAAACTGCTTTAAAGTTCATATGGAACCAAAAAAGAGCCCGCATTGCCAAGACAATCCTAAGTCAAAAGGACAAAGCCGGAGGCGTCACGCTACCTGACTTCAAACTATACTACAAGGCTACAGTAACCAAAACAGCATGGTACTGGTACCAAAACAGAGATATAGACCAATGCAACAGAACGGAGCCTTCAGAAATAATGCCACACATCTACAACCATCTGATCTTTGACAAACCTGACAAAAACAAGAAATGGGGAAAGGATTCCCTATTTAATAAATGGTGCTGGGAAAATTGGCTAGCCATAAGTAGAAAGCTGAAACTGGATCCTTTCCTTACTCCTTATACGAAGATTAATTCAAGGTGGATTAGAGACTTAAATGTTAGACCTAATACCATAAAAAGCCTAGAAGAAAATCTAGGTAGTACCATTCAGGACATAGGCATGGGCAAGGACTTCATGTCTAAAACACCAAAAGCAACGGCAGCAAAAGCCAAAATTGACAAATGGGATCTCATTAAACTAAAGAGCTTCTGCACAGCAAAAGAAACTACCATCAGAGTGAACAGGCAACCTACAGAATGGGAGAAAATTTTTGCAATCTACTCATCTGACAAAGGGCTAATTTCCAGAATCTACAAAGAACTCAAACAAATATACAAGAAAAAAACAAACAACCCCATCCAAAAGTGGGGAAAGGATATGAACAGACATTTCTCAAAAGAAGACATTCATACAGCCAACAGACACATGAAAAAATGCTCATCATCACTGGCCATCAGAGAAATGCAAATCAAAACCACAATGAGATACCATCTCACACCAGTGAGAATGGCAATCATTAAAAAATCAGGAAACAATAGGTGTTGGAGGGGATGTGGAGAAATAGGAACACTTTTACACTGTTGGTGGGATTGTAAACTAGTTCAACCATTATGGAAAACAGTATGGCGATTCCTCAAGGATCTAGAACTAGATGTACCATATAACCCAGCCATCCCACTACTGGGTATATACCCAAAGGATTACAAATTATGCTACTACAAAGACATATGCACACGTATGTTTATTGCGGCACTATTCACAATAGCAAAGACTT
>NW_022325750.1:0-2603 GCF_002776525.5 Piliocolobus tephrosceles | reverse complement strand
AAGTCTTTGCTATTGTGAATAGTGCCGCAATAAACATACGTGTGCATATGTCTTTGTAGTAGCATAATTTGTAATCCTTTGGGTATATACCCAGTAGTGGGATGGCTGGGTTATATGGTACATCTAGTTCTAGATCCTTGAGGAATCGCCATACTGTTTTCCATAATGGTTGAACTAGTTTACAATCCCACCAACAGTGTAAAAGTGTTCCTATTTCTCCACATCCCCTCCAACACCTATTGTTTCCTGATTTTTTAATGATTGCCATTCTCACTGGTGTGAGATGGTATCTCATTGTGGTTTTGATTTGCATTTCTCTGATGGCCAGTGATGATGAGCATTTTTTCATGTGTCTGTTGGCTGTATGAATGTCTTCTTTTGAGAAATGTCTGTTCATATCCTTTCCCCACTTTTGGATGGGGTTGTTTGTTTTTTTCTTGTATATTTGTTTGAGTTCTTTGTAGATTCTGGAAATTAGCCCTTTGTCAGATGAGTAGATTGCAAAAATTTTCTCCCATTCTGTAGGTTGCCTGTTCACTCTGATGGTAGTTTCTTTTGCTGTGCAGAAGCTCTTTAGTTTAATGAGATCCCATTTGTCAATTTTGGCTTTTGCTGCCGTTGCTTTTGGTGTTTTAGACATGAAGTCCTTGCCCATGCCTATGTCCTGAATGGTACTACCTAGATTTTCTTCTAGGCTTTTTATGGTATTAGGTCTAACATTTAAGTCTCTAATCCACCTTGAATTAATCTTCGTATAAGGAGTAAGGAAAGGATCCAGTTTCAGCTTTCTACTTATGGCTAGCCAATTTTCCCAGCACCATTTATTAAATAGGGAATCCTTTCCCCATTTCTTGTTTTTGTCAGGTTTGTCAAAGATCAGATGGTTGTAGATGTGTGGCATTATTTCTGAAGGCTCCGTTCTGTTGCATTGGTCTATATCTCTGTTTTGGTACCAGTACCATGCTGTTTTGGTTACTGTAGCCTTGTAGTATAGTTTGAAGTCAGGTAGCGTGACGCCTCCGGCTTTGTCCTTTTGACTTAGGATTGTCTTGGCAATGCGGGCTCTTTTTTGGTTCCATATGAACTTTAAAGCAGTTTTTTCCAATTCGGTGAAGAAACTCATTGGTAGCTTGATGGGGATGGCATTGAATCTATAAATAACCTTGGGCAGTATGGCCATTTTCACGATATTGATTCTTCCTATCCATGAGCATGGTATGTTCTTCCATTTGTTTGTGTCCTCTTTGATTTCACTGAGCAGTGGTTTGTAGTTCTCCTTGAAGAGGTCCTTTACATCCCTTGTAAGTTGGATTCCTAGGTATTTTATTCTCTTTGAAGCAATTGTGAATGGAAGTTCATTCCTGATTTGGCTCTCTGCTTGTCTGTTACTGGTATATAAGAATGCTTGTGATTTTTGCACATTAATTTTTTATCCTGAGACTTTGCTGAAGTTGCTTATCAGCTTAAGAAGATTTTGGGCTGAGATGATGGGGTTTTCTAAATACACAATCATGTCATCTGCAAACAGGGACAATTTGACTTCCTCTTTTCCTAACTGAATACCCTTGATTTCTTTCTCTTGCCTGATTGCCCTAGCCAGAACTTCCAACACTATGTTGAATAGGAGTGGTGAGAGAGGGCATCCCTGTCTTGTGCCAGTTTTCAAAGGGAACTTTTCCAGTTTTTGCCCATTCAGTATGATATTAGCTGTGGGTTTGTCATAAATAGCTCTTATTATTTTGAGGTACGTTCCATCAATACCGAATTTGTTGAGCGTTTTTAGCATGAAGGGCTGTTGAATTTTGTCAAAAGCCTTTTCTGCATCTATTGAGATAATCATGTGGTTCTTGTCTTTGGTTCTGTTGATATGCTGGATTACGTTGATTGATTTGCGAATGTTGAACCAGCCTTGCATCCCAGGGATGAAGCCCACTTGATCATGGTGGATAAGCTTTTTGATGTGCTGCTGAATCCGGTTTGCCAGGATTTTATTGAGGATTTTTGCATCGATGTTCATCAGGGAGATTGGTCTAAAATTCTCTTTTTTTGTTGTGTCTCTGCCAGGCTTTGGTATCAGGATGATGCTGGCCTCATAAAATGAGTTAGGGAGGATTCCCTCTTTTTCTATTGATTGGAATAGTTTCAGAAGGAATGGTACCAGCTCCTCCTTGTACCTCTGGTAGAATTCAGCTGTGAATCCATCTGGTCCTGGGCTTTTTTTGGTGGGCAGGCTATTAATTGTTGCCTCAATTTCAGAGGCTTCTATTGGTCGATTCAGGGATTCAACTTCTTCCTGGTTTAGTCTTGGAAGAGTGTACGTGTCCAGGAAATTATCCATTTCTTCTAGATTTTCTAGTTGATTTGCGTAGAGGTGTTTATAGTATTCTCTGATGGTAGTTTGTATTTCTGTGGGGTCGGTGGTGATATCCCCTTTATCATTTTTTATTGCGTCTATTTGATTCCTCTCTCTTTTCTTCTTTATTAGCCTTGCTAGCGGTCTGTCAATTTTGTTGATCTTTTCAAAAAACCAACTTCTGGATTCATTGATTTTTTGGCGGGTTTTTTGTGTCTCTATCTCCTTCAGTTCTGCTCTGATCTTAGTT
>NW_022325749.1:210-2787 GCF_002776525.5 Piliocolobus tephrosceles | reverse complement strand
AACTAAGATCAGAGCAGAACTGAAGGAGATAGAGACACAAAAAACCCTCCAAAAAATCAATGAATCCAGGAGTTGGTTTTTTGAAAAGATCAACAAAATTGACAGACCGCTAGCAAGACTAATAAAGAAGAAAAGAGAGAGGAATCAAATAGACGCAATAAAAAATGATAAAGGGGATATCACCACCGACCCCACAGAAATACAAACTACCATCAGAGAATACTATAAACACCTCTACGCAAATCAACTAGAAAATCTAGAAGAAATGGATAATTTCCTGGACACGTACACTCTTCCAAGACTAAACCAGGAAGAAGTTGAATCCCTGAATAGACCAATAGCAGCCTCTGAAATTGAGGCAACAATTAATAGCCTGCCCACCAAAAAAAGCCCAGGACCAGATGGATTCACAGCTGAATTCTACCAGAGGTACAAGGAGGAGCTGGTACCATTCCTTCTGAAACTATTCCAATCAATAGAAAAAGAGGGAATCCTCCCTAACTCATTTTATGAGGCCAGCATCATCCTGATACCAAAGCCTGGCAGAGACACAACAAAAAAAGAGAATTTTAGACCAATCTCCCTGATGAACATCGATGCAAAAATCCTCAATAAAATACTGGCAAACCGGATTCAGCAGCACATCAAAAAGCTTATCCACCATGATCAAGTGGGCTTCATCCCTGGGATGCAAGGCTGGTTCAACATTCGCAAATCAATCAACGTAATCCAGCATATCAACAGAACCAAAGACAAGAACCACATGATTATCTCAATAGATGCAGAAAAGGCTTTTGACAAAATTCAACAGCCCTTCATGCTAAAAATGCTCAATAAATTCGGTATTGATGGAACGTACCTCAAAATAATAAGAGCTATTTATGACAAACCCACAGCTAATATCATACTGAATGGGCAAAAACTGGAAAAATTCCCTTTGAAAACTGGCACAAGACAGGGATGCCCTCTCTCACCACTCCTATTCAACATAGTGTTGGAAGTTCTGGCTAGGGCAATCAGGCAAGAGAAAGAAATCAAGGGTATTCAGTTAGGAAAAGAGGAAGTCAAATTGTCCCTGTTTGCAGATGACATGATTGTGTATTTAGAAAACCCCATCGTCTCAGCCCAAAATCTTCTTAAGCTGATAAGCAACTTCAGCAAAGTCTCAGGATACAAAATTAATGTGCAAAAATCACAAGCATTCTTATACACCAGTAACAGACAAGCAGAGAGCCAAATCAGGAATGAACTTCCATTCACAATTGCTTCAAAGAGAATAAAATACCTAGGAATCCAACTTACAAGGGATGTAAAGGACCTCTTCAAGGAGAACTACAAACCACTGCTCAGTGAAGTCAAAGAGGACACAAACAAATGGAAGAACATACCATGCTCATGGATAGGCAGAATCAATATTGTGAAAATGGCCATACTGCCCAAGGTAATTTATAGATTCAATGCCATCCCCATCAAGCTACCAATGAGTTTCTTCACCGAATTGGAAAAAACTGCTTTAAAGTTCATATGGAACCAAAAAAGAGCCTGTATTGCCAAGACAATCCTAAGTCAAAAGGACAAAGCCGGAGGCGTCACGCTACCTGACTTCAAACTATACTACAAGGCTACAGTAACCAAAACAGCATGGTACTGGTACCAAAACAGAGATATAGACCAATGGAACAGAACGGAGCCTTCAGAAATAATGCCACACATCTACAACCATCTGATATTTGACAAACCTGAGAAAAACAAGAAATGGGGAAAGGATTCCCTATTTAATAAATGGTGCTGGGAAAATTGGCTAGCCATAAGTAGAAAGCTGAAACTGGATCCTTTCCTTACTCCTTATACGAAGATTAATTCAAGATGGATTAGAGACTTAAATGTTAGACCTAATACCATAAAAACCCTAGAAGAAAATCTAGGTAGTACCATTCAGGACATAGGCATGGGCAAGGACTTCATGTCTAAAACACCAAAAGCAACGGCAGCAAAAGCCAAAATTGACAAATGGGATCTCATTAAACTAAAGAGCTTCTGCACAGCAAAAGAAACTACCATCAGAGTGAACAGGCAACCTACAGAATGGGAGAAAATTTTTGCAATCTACTCATCTGACAAAGGGCTCATTTCCAGAATCTACAAAGAACTCAAACAAATATACAAGAAAAAAACAAACAACCCCATCCAAAAGTGGGGAAAGGATATGAACAGACATTTCTCAAAAGAAGACATTCATACAGCCAACAGACACATGAAAAAATGCTCATCATCACTGGCCATCAGAGAAATGCAAATCAAAACCACAATGAGATACCATCTCACACCAGTTAGAATGGCAATCATTAAAAAATCAGGAAACAATAGGTGTTGGAGAGGATGTGGAGAAATAGGAACACTTTTACACTGTTGGTGGGATTGTAAACTAGTTCAACCATTATGGAAAACAGTATGGCGATTCCTCAAGGATCTAGAACTAGATGTACCATATGACCCAGCCATCCCACTACTGGGTATATACCCAAAGGATTATAAATTATGCTACTACAAAGACACATGCACACGTATGTGTCTTTG
>NW_022325749.1:0-110 GCF_002776525.5 Piliocolobus tephrosceles | reverse complement strand
CCCAGCCATCCCACTACTGGGTATATACCCAAAGGATTATAAATTATTCTACTACAAAGACACATGCACACGTATGTTTATTGCGGCACTATTCACAATAGCAAAGACTT
>NW_022325748.1:2677-2787 GCF_002776525.5 Piliocolobus tephrosceles | reverse complement strand
AAGTCTTTGCTATTGTGAATAGTGCCGCAATAAACATACGTGTGCATGTGTCTTTGTAGTAGAATAATTTATAATCCTTTGGGTATATACCCAGTAGTGGGATGGCTGGG
>NW_022325748.1:0-2577 GCF_002776525.5 Piliocolobus tephrosceles | reverse complement strand
CAAAGACACATACGTGTGCATGTGTCTTTGTAGTAGCATAATTTATAATCCTTTGGGTATATACCCAGTAGTGGGATGGCTGGGTCATATGGTACATCTAGTTCTAGATCCTTGAGGAATCGCCATACTGTTTTCCATAATGGTTGAACTAGTTTACAATCCCACCAACAGTGTAAAAGTGTTCCTATTTCTCCACATCCTCTCCAACACCTATTGTTTCCTGATTTTTTAATGATTGCCATTCTAACTGGTGTGAGATGGTATCTCATTGTGGTTTTGATTTGCATTTCTCTGATGGCCAGTGATGATGAGCATTTTTTCATGTGTCTGTTGGCTGTATGAATGTCTTCTTTTGAGAAATGTCTGTTCATATCCTTTCCCCACTTTTGGATGGGGTTGTTTGTTTTTTTCTTGTATATTTGTTTGAGTTCTTTGTAGATTCTGGAAATGAGCCCTTTGTCAGATGAGTAGATTGCAAAAATTTTCTCCCATTCTGTAGGTTGCCTGTTCACTCTGATGGTAGTTTCTTTTGCTGTGCAGAAGCTCTTTAGTTTAATGAGATCCCATTTGTCAATTTTGGCTTTTGCTGCCG
The DNA here is from genome assembly GCF_002776525.5 of Piliocolobus tephrosceles. Classification (NCBI taxonomy): domain Eukaryota; kingdom Metazoa; phylum Chordata; class Mammalia; order Primates; family Cercopithecidae; genus Piliocolobus; species Piliocolobus tephrosceles. The sequence continues at coordinate 1,985 of NW_022325748.1, read as the reverse complement.
TTGCTTTTGGTGTTTTAGACATGAAGTCCTTGCCCATGCCTATGTCCTGAATGGTACTACCTAGATTTTCTTCTAGGGTTTTTATGGTATTAGGTCTAACATTTAAGTCTCTAATCCATCTTGAATTAATCTTCGTATAAGGAGTAAGGAAAGGATCCAGTTTCAGCTTTCTACTTATGGCTAGCCAATTTTCCCAGCACCATTTATTAAATAGGGAATCCTTTCCCCATTTCTTGTTTTTCTCAGGTTTGTCAAATATCAGATGGTTGTAGATGTGTGGCATTATTTCTGAAGGCTCCGTTCTGTTCCATTGGTCTATATCTCTGTTTTGGTACCAGTACCATGCTGTTTTGGTTACTGTAGCCTTGTAGTATAGTTTGAAGTCAGGTAGCGTGACGCCTCCGGCTTTGTCCTTTTGACTTAGGATTGTCTTGGCAATACAGGCTCTTTTTTGGTTCCATATGAACTTTAAAGCAGTTTTTTCCAATTCGGTGAAGAAACTCATTGGTAGCTTGATGGGGATGGCATTGAATCTATAAATTACCTTGGGCAGTATGGCCATTTTCACAATATTGATTCTGCCTATCCATGAGCATGGTATGTTCTTCCATTTGTTTGTGTCCTCTTTGACTTCACTGAGCAGTGGTTTGTAGTTCTCCTTGAAGAGGTCCTTTACATCCCTTGTAAGTTGGATTCCTAGGTATTTTATTCTCTTTGAAGCAATTGTGAATGGAAGTTCATTCCTGATTTGGCTCTCTGCTTGTCTGTTACTGGTGTATAAGAATGCTTGTGATTTTTGCACATTAATTTTGTATCCTGAGACTTTGCTGAAGTTGCTTATCAGCTTAAGAAGATTTTGGGCTGAGACGATGGGGTTTTCTAAATACACAATCATGTCATCTGCAAACAGGGACAATTTGACTTCCTCTTTTCCTAACTGAATACCCTTGATTTCTTTCTCTTGCCTGATTGCCCTAGCCAGAACTTCCAACACTATGTTGAATAGGAGTGGTGAGAGAGGGCATCCCTGTCTTGTGCCAGTTTTCAAAGGGAATTTTTCCAGTTTTTGCCCATTCAGTATGATATTAGCTGTGGGTTTGTCATAAATAGCTCTTATTATTTTGAGGTACGTTCCATCAATACCGAATTTATTGAGCATTTTTAGCATGAAGGGCTGTTGAATTTTGTCAAAAGCCTTTTCTGCATCTATTGAGATAATCATGTGGTTCTTGTCTTTGGTTCTGTTGATATGCTGGATTACGTTGATTGATTTGCGAATGTTGAACCAGCCTTGCATCCCAGGGATGAAGCCCACTTGATCATGGTGGATAAGCTTTTTGATGTGCTGCTGAATCCGGTTTGCCAGTATTTTATTGAGGATTTTTGCATCGATGTTCATCAGGGAGATTGGTCTAAAATTCTCTTTTTTTGTTGTGTCTCTGCCAGGCTTTGGTATCAGGATGATGCTGGCCTCATAAAATGAGTTAGGGAGGATTCCCTCTTTTTCTATTGATTGGAATAGTTTCAGAAGGAATGGTACCAGCTCCTCCTTGTACCTCTGGTAGAATTCAGCTGTGAATCCATCTGGTCCTGGGCTTTTTTTGGTGGGCAGGCTATTAATTGTTGCCTCAATTTCAGAGGCTGCTATTGGTCTATTCAGGGATTCAACTTCTTCCTGGTTTAGTCTTGGAAGAGTGTACGTGTCCAGGAAATTATCCATTTCTTCTAGATTTTCTAGTTGATTTGCGTAGAGGTGTTTATAGTATTCTCTGATGGTAGTTTGTATTTCTGTGGGGTCGGTGGTGATATCCCCTTTATCATTTTTTATTGCGTCTATTTGATTCCTCTCTCTTTTCTTCTTTATTAGTCTTGCTAGCGGTCTGTCAATTTTGTTGATCTTTTCAAAAAACCAACTCCTGGATTCATTGATTTTTTGGAGGGTTTTTTGTGTCTCTATCTCCTTCAGTTCTGCTCTGATCTTAGTT
>NW_022325747.1:0-1328 GCF_002776525.5 Piliocolobus tephrosceles | reverse complement strand
TATGAAAGAAAGCTCAACATCACTGATCATCAGAGAAACACAAATCAAAACCATAATGAGATACCATCTCATGCCAGTCAGAATGGCAATTATTAAAACGTCAGGAAACAATAGATGCTGACGAGGCTGTGGAGAAATAGGAATGCTTTTACACTGTTGGTGGGAATTTAAATTAGTTCAACAATTGTGGAAGACAGTGTGGTGACTCCTCAAGGATCTACAACCAGAAATACCATTTGACCCAGTAATCCCATTACTGGGTATATACCAGAAGAATAAAAATCATTCTGCTATAAAGACACATGCATACATATGTTTACTGCAGCACTATATACAATAGCAAAGACATAGAACCAACCCAAATGCCCATCAATGATAGACTGGATAAAGAGAATGTGGTACATATACACCAAGGAATACTATGCAGACATAAAAAGGAACGAGATCATGTCTTTTGTAGGAACATGGATGAAACTAGGAGCCATCATCATCATCAAACAAACACAGGAACAGAAAACCAAATACTGCATGTTCTCACTTGTAAGTGGGAGTTGAACATTGAGAACACACAGACACAGAGAGGGTAACAACACATATCAGGGCCTGTTGGGTGGCAAGGAGTGAGGGGAGGGAACTTAGAAGACAGATCAATAGGTGCAGCAAACTACCATGGCAAGTGTATTCCTATGGAACAAACCTGCACGTTCTCCACAGGTATCCCCCCTGTTTTTTTTTAGAAGAAATAAAAAAATAAAATAAAATAAGTAAGTTACTATGTTACTGGTTGGTGTCTTTACTTTGCTATAATAGAGTGTGCCCCTCTTACTTATAAAAACAAGTTAACTGTAAAACAGCCTCAGGTCCCCCAGAAGGTATTCTTGAATAAGACATTGTTATCATAGACGATGACAGCCCCATTCATGTTATTGACCTTGAAGAACTTCCAGTGGGACAAGATGTGGAGGTGGAAGACAATGATGTTGATGATCCTGACCCTGGATAGGCCTAGGCTAATGTTTGTCTTGTGTGCCTCAGTTTTTAAGAAAAAAGTTTAGAATGTAAGAAATATAAATATGAAATGTTTTAAAAGAAAAAACCTTATAGAATAAGAATATAAAGAAAACATTTTGAACAGTTGTATAGTATGTTTGTATTTTAAGCTAAATATTATTACAAAAGTCAAAAAAGTTTAAAATAATTAAAATGCTTATAGAGTTAAAAAGTTACAGTAAGCTAACATTATTTTAAAAAGAAAAAAATTAAAGTAATTACAGTGTTACCTAAGTGAAGAATGTTTATGAATTCTATAGTAGTGTCCTAGGCCTTCC
>NW_022325746.1:0-1328 GCF_002776525.5 Piliocolobus tephrosceles | reverse complement strand
GGAAGGCCTAGGACACTACTATAGAATTCATAAACATTCTTCACTTAGGTAACACTGTAATTACTTTAATTTTTTTCTTTTTAAAATAATGTTAGCTTACTGTAACTTTTTAACTCTATAAGCATTTTAATTATTTTAAACTTTTTTGACTTTTGTAATAATATTTAGCTTAAAATACAAACATACTATACAACTGTTCAAAATGTTTTCTTTATATTCTTATTCTATAAGGTTTTTTCTTTTAAAACATTTCATATTTATATTTCTTACATTCTAAACTTTTTTCTTAAAAACTGAGGCACACAAGACAAACATTAGCCTAGGCCTATCCAGGGTCAGGATCATCAACATCATTGTCTTCCACCTCCACATCTTGTCCCACTGGAAGTTCTTCAAGGTCAATAACATGAATGGGGCTGTCATCGTCTATGATAACAATGTCTTATTCAAGAATACCTTCTGGGGGACCTGAGGCTGTTTTACAGTTAACTTGTTTTTATAAGTAAGAGGGGCACACTCTATTATAGCAAAGTAAAGACACCAACCAGTAACATAGTAACTTACTTATTTTATTTTATTTTTTTATTTCTTCTAAAAAAAAACAGGGGGGATACCTGTGGAGAACGTGCAGGTTTGTTCCATAGGAATACACTTGCCATGGTAGTTTGCTGCACCTATTGATCTGTCTTCTAAGTTCCCTCCCCTCACTCCTTGCCACCCAACAGGCCCTGATATGTGTTGTTACCCTCTCTGTGTCTGTGTGTTCTCAATGTTCAACTCCCACTTACAAGTGAGAACATGCAGTATTTGGTTTTCTGTTCCTGTGTTTGTTTGATGATGATGATGGCTCCTAGTTTCATCCATGTTCCTACAAAAGACATGATCTCGTTCCTTTTTATGTCTGCATAGTATTCCTTGGTGTATATGTACCACATTCTCTTTATCCAGTCTATCATTGATGGGCATTTGGGTTGGTTCTATGTCTTTGCTATTGTATATAGTGCTGCAGTAAACATATGTATGCATGTGTCTTTATAGCAGAATGATTTTTATTCTTCTGGTATATACCCAGTAATGGGATTACTGGGTCAAATGGTATTTCTGGTTGTAGATCCTTGAGGAGTCACCACACTGTCTTCCACAATTGTTGAACTAATTTAAATTCCCACCAACAGTGTAAAAGCATTCCTATTTCTCCACAGCCTCGTCAGCATCTATTGTTTCCTGACGTTTTAATAATTGCCATTCTGACTGGCATGAGATGGTATCTCATTATGGTTTTGATTTGTGTTTCTCTGATGATCAGTGATGTTGAGCTTTCTTTCATA
>NW_022325745.1:0-1307 GCF_002776525.5 Piliocolobus tephrosceles | reverse complement strand
GAAGACATTTATGTGGCCAACATAGATATGAAAGAAAGCTCAACATCGCTGATCATCAGAGAAACACAAATCAAAACCATAATGAGATACCATCTCATGCCAGTCAGAATGGCAATTATTAAAAAGTCAGGAAACAATAGATGCTGACGAGGCTGTGGAGAAATAGGAACGCTTTTACACTGTTCGTGGGAATTTAAACTAGTTCAACAATTGTGGAAGACAGTGTGGTGATTCCTCAAGGATCTACAACCAGAAATACCTTTGACCCAGTAATCCCATTACTGGGTATATACCAGAAGAATAAAAATCATTCTGCTATAAAGACACATGCATACATATGTTTACTGCAGCACTATATACAATAGCAAAGACATAGAACCAACCCAAATGCCCATCAATGATAGACTGGATAAAGAGAATGTAGTATATATACACCAAGGAATACTATGCAGACATAAAAAGGAATGAGATCATGCTTTTGTAGGAACATGGATGAAACTGGGAGCCATCATCATCATCAAACACAGGAACAGAAAACCAAATACTGCATGTTCTCATTCGTAAGTGGGAGTTGAACATTGAGAACACACAGACACAGAGAGGGTAACAACACACATCAGGGCCTGTTGGGTGTCGAGGAGTGAGGGGAGGGAACTTAGAAGACAGATCAATAGGTGCAGCAAACTACCATGGCAAGTGTATACCTATGGAACAAACCTGCACGTTCTCCACAGGTATCCCCCCTGCTTTTTTTAGAAGAAATAAAAAAATAAAGTAAAATAAGTAAGTTACTATGTTACTGGTTGGTGTCTTTACTTTGCTATCATAGAGTGTGCCCCTCTTACTTATAAAAACAAGTTAACTCTAAAACAGCCTCAGGTCCCCCCAGAAGGTATTCTTGAATAAGACATTGTTATCATAGACGATGACAGCCCCATTCATGTTATTGACCTTGAAGAACTTCCAGTGGGACAAGATGTAGAGGTGGAAGACAATGATGTTGATGATCCTGACCCTGGATAGGCCTAGGCGAATGTTTGTCTTGTGTCCCTCAGTTTTTAAAAGTTTAGAATGTAAGAAATATAAATATGAAATGTTTTAAATAGAAAAAACCTTATAGAGTAAGACTATAAAGAAAATATTTTGAACAGTTGTATAGTATGTTTGTATTTTAAGCTAAATATTATTACGAAAGTCAAAAAAGTTTAAAATAATTAAAATGCTTATAGAGTTAAAAAGTTAGAGTAAGCTAACATTATTTAAAAAAGAAAAAAATTAAAGTAATTACAGTGTTACATAAGTGAAGA
>NW_022325744.1:0-1307 GCF_002776525.5 Piliocolobus tephrosceles | reverse complement strand
TCTTCACTTATGTAACACTGTAATTACTTTAATTTTTTTCTTTTTTAAATAATGTTAGCTTACTCTAACTTTTTAACTCTATAAGCATTTTAATTATTTTAAACTTTTTTGACTTTCGTAATAATATTTAGCTTAAAATACAAACATACTATACAACTGTTCAAAATATTTTCTTTATAGTCTTACTCTATAAGGTTTTTTCTATTTAAAACATTTCATATTTATATTTCTTACATTCTAAACTTTTAAAAACTGAGGGACACAAGACAAACATTCGCCTAGGCCTATCCAGGGTCAGGATCATCAACATCATTGTCTTCCACCTCTACATCTTGTCCCACTGGAAGTTCTTCAAGGTCAATAACATGAATGGGGCTGTCATCGTCTATGATAACAATGTCTTATTCAAGAATACCTTCTGGGGGGACCTGAGGCTGTTTTAGAGTTAACTTGTTTTTATAAGTAAGAGGGGCACACTCTATGATAGCAAAGTAAAGACACCAACCAGTAACATAGTAACTTACTTATTTTACTTTATTTTTTTATTTCTTCTAAAAAAAGCAGGGGGGATACCTGTGGAGAACGTGCAGGTTTGTTCCATAGGTATACACTTGCCATGGTAGTTTGCTGCACCTATTGATCTGTCTTCTAAGTTCCCTCCCCTCACTCCTCGACACCCAACAGGCCCTGATGTGTGTTGTTACCCTCTCTGTGTCTGTGTGTTCTCAATGTTCAACTCCCACTTACGAATGAGAACATGCAGTATTTGGTTTTCTGTTCCTGTGTTTGATGATGATGATGGCTCCCAGTTTCATCCATGTTCCTACAAAAGCATGATCTCATTCCTTTTTATGTCTGCATAGTATTCCTTGGTGTATATATACTACATTCTCTTTATCCAGTCTATCATTGATGGGCATTTGGGTTGGTTCTATGTCTTTGCTATTGTATATAGTGCTGCAGTAAACATATGTATGCATGTGTCTTTATAGCAGAATGATTTTTATTCTTCTGGTATATACCCAGTAATGGGATTACTGGGTCAAAGGTATTTCTGGTTGTAGATCCTTGAGGAATCACCACACTGTCTTCCACAATTGTTGAACTAGTTTAAATTCCCACGAACAGTGTAAAAGCGTTCCTATTTCTCCACAGCCTCGTCAGCATCTATTGTTTCCTGACTTTTTAATAATTGCCATTCTGACTGGCATGAGATGGTATCTCATTATGGTTTTGATTTGTGTTTCTCTGATGATCAGCGATGTTGAGCTTTCTTTCATATCTATGTTGGCCACATAAATGTCTTC
>NW_022325743.1:0-3156 GCF_002776525.5 Piliocolobus tephrosceles | reverse complement strand
TAGCCAATTTTCCCAGCACCATTTATTAAATAGGGAATCCTTTCCCCTGAATCATTTTTTAGTTAACTATATTGTAGACTTTGCCAGTGTTGTGAAATTGTTCTGTAGCCTTCTTTGTGGGAAGATTTTGAATTATAATTTATTTCTCTTAATAGATATTGGACTATATACTTCTCTGAGCTAAGTTAGTTTGAGTCTTTCATTAAGTTTGTCCATTTCACTAAATCTTCAAAATGTTTGTTGGCCAATGTTAATAATATTCACTTAATATTATTGTTAATATCTGTAGGATCTGTAGTGACTAATTTTTTTCTGTCATTCTTGATATCAGTAATTTGCATCTTTTTTCCGCTTGTCATTGTGTCTAAAAGTTTGCCAATTTTTAAATCTTTCACTCATTTTTTTTGCTTTCATATATTTTCTCCTTTCAATTATATTTATTTTCTTCTTTCTTCTTGTTTTGTGTTTAATTTTCTCTTCATTATCTTATTTCTTAAGGTGGAGGTTTACATTATTGATTTGAAACTTTTATTGTTTTCTAAAATAAACATTTAGTGTTCTAAATGTTTCTCTAAATACTTATTTAGCTTCATCCTATTGTTTTTGATATGTCGTGTTACCATTTTCATTTTTTCCATAATATTTTCTAATCTTTTCTTATTGATTCTTCTTGGCAAATGGGTCATTTAGGAGGGTTTAATTTGTACATATATGAGAATTTTCTGGCTATCTTTCTTTTATGTATTTCTAGTTGAATATCCTTGAGATAAGAGAAAATACTTCAAATGATGTGTTTTTTCAGAATTTTGTTTAGGCTTGTTTCATGCCTAAAATATAGATTATCTTAGTGACTGTACCATGTGCATTCAGAAAAAAAGTGCATTCTGCTGTTATTGGGTGGATTATTATTATTATTATTATTATTATTATTATTATTTTGAGATGGAGTCTTGCTCTGTCTCCAGGCTGGAGTGCAGTGGCACGACTTCGACTCACTGAGAACTTTGCCTCCCGGGTTCAAGCAGTTCTCCTGCCTCAGCCTCCTGAGTAGCTGGGACTACAGGTGCATACCACCACATCCAGCTATTTTTTTTGTAGAAACGAGGTTTCACTATGTTGACCAGGATGGTCTCGATCTCTTGACCTTGTGATCCACCCACCTCAGCCTTCTAAAGTGCTGGGATTACAGGCATGAGCCACCACGCCTGGCCTGGGTGGACTATTTTATAAATAAAAATTAATTCAAATAGGCTGATAATGTTCAGGTGTCAATTTAGTCTCTAATTTTCTGTCTATGCATTACTTAGATTATTGATAGAGGATTAATGTAGTTTGTTTATTCCTCCTTATAGTTCTATCAGTTTTTGCTTCATGCATTTTAAAACTCTGCTTATAGATGAATATACACTTAACATAGCAATGTCTTCTTGGTGAATTGATTGTCAGGGCTCTGAGCCCAAGCTAAGCCCTCATAACCCTTGTGATGTGCGCATCTACATCCAGATGACCCGGAGCAACCGAAAAACCACGGAAGATGACATTCCACCATTATGTTTTGTTCCTGCCCCACCCCAACTAATCAATCAACCTTGTGACATTCCCCCCTGGACAATGAGTCACACGATCTCCCCACCCTGCACCTTGTGACCCACAACCCTGCCCACAAGAGATAATCACCTTTAACTATAATTTTTCATTACCTACCCAAATCCTATAAAACTGCTCCACCCCTTCTCCCTTTGCTGATTCTCTTTTCAGACTCAGCCCACTTGCACCCAAGTGAAATAAATAGCCTTGCTGCTCACATGAAGCCTGTTGGTGGACTCTCTTCACATGGACGCACATGACATTGATCACTTTATAGTCATGTAATGTCCTTTATCTTGATAATATTCCTTGTTTTGTTGTCTACTTCACCTGCATTAACATCTACCCTAGCTTGCTTTTTATTAATGTTTGAATGGTATAGTTTTCTTCTTTTCATTTTATTTTTAAGCTATTTGTGTCTTTATATTTAAGTGGGTTTCTTATACACTGCATACAACTGAGCTGTGTGTGTATGTCTGTGTGTGTGTTTTAATTCAATCAGACAATCTCTGTACTTTAATTTAGGTGTGGTTGACTTTAAATCTACCATCTTTTTGGTTGTTTTCTAAATGTTCCATCTGTTTATTCTTTGGCTTTCTTTTTCTCAATTTAGGTCTTCTTTTGGACTGATTTTAAAATGATTCCATTTTAAATGATTCTATTGCCTCATTGGTTTATTAACTCTTTTAAAAAAATTTTTAGTGGCTACTTAGAATTGACCATATATGACTTTAATTTATTACACTCTACCTTTAAATAATATCACCTGACATGTTGTGTTTGAAAACTAAGCTCTGGCCGGGCGCAGTGGCTCAAACTTGTAATCCCAGCACTTTGGGAGGCCGAGACAGTTGGATCACGAGGTCAGGAGATCAAGACTATCCTGGCTAACACGGTGAAACCCTGTCTCTACTAAAAAAATACAAAAAACTAGCCGGCCGTGGTGGCGGGTGCCTGTAGTCCCAGCTACTTGGGGGACTGCACTCCAGCCTGGGTGACAGAGTGAGACTCTGTCTCAAAAAAAAAAAAAAAAAAAGCTAAGCTCTGATTTTTTCTTATCTTGCCCAAATTCTTATCTAACCAGTCTGGGGAGTCATGCCCTATAAACCCATAAATTCTCATCAGATGAGTTTTATTTAACCCTATATATCATGACTTAATTTCCAGTCTCACCCTAGCATAACATTATGTGACAAAGAAGAAAATCAAAATATTTTATTCCCAAACATGTTTCCTTGCCATATTTTAAAATGGCCCTACAAAGCCGTCCTTCGTGGGAAAAAATTTGCATCTGTATATAATCTCTATTAACATAACTACATCTTTTTCTTCCAGGCCCTCCTAATCCTGAAGAGATTAACTGAGAGTCTAGCACCTTTTAAAGGTCTGAACAGGAAATATTTGTCATCTGTTATCTCTAAGGGCAGCCACTACAAGACTTCAAAAGAACCTTGGTCTCCACAATCTTTTATCTTAACATGAATATTTCCTTTCTGTTGATCCCAGGTCTTTAGACAAACTCAACCAATTGTCAACCAAAAATTGTTTAAATTTAACTACAGCCTGGAC
>NW_022325742.1:0-7945 GCF_002776525.5 Piliocolobus tephrosceles | reverse complement strand
TGTTTATGAATTCTATAGTAGTGTCCTAGGCCTTCCCATTCCCTCACCACTCACCGACCTACTCAAAGCTGCATGACTCACTTTCAGTCTTGCCAGTTCTATTCATCGTAAGTGACCTGTACGGGTATATCATTTTTAAATGTTATACCATATTTTTACTATACCTTTTCTATGTTTACATATGCAAATACTCACTATTGTGTTACAATTGCCTATTCAGTAGAGTAACATGCTATATAGGTTTGCAGCTTAGGAGGAATAGGCTATACCCTATAGCCTAGGTGTATAGTAAGCTATACCATCTTGGTTTCTGTAAGTACACTCCATGTTTGCACAATGACAAAATTGCCTAACGACAAATTTGACAGAACGTATGCCCATCATTAATCAAAGCATGGCTGTATTTGGATTTATTTCTGGATTCTCTATTCTCTTCCATTAGTCTATGTATCTGATTTTATGTTAGTATTATTCTGTTTTGACTACTATAACTTTCTAGTATATTTTGAAGTCGTGGAACGTGATGCCTATACCATTGTTCCTTTTGTTCATAACTGGTTTAGCTATTCAGAGTCTTTTTGGGTTCCCTATGAATTTTAGAATTTTTTCTATATTTCTGTGAAGAATTTCATTAATATTTTGAAAGGGATGGCACTGAATCTATAGCTTGGTTTGGGCAGTATGGTCGCTTTAACAATATTAATTTTTTCAATCTACAAACATGAAATGTCTTGCCATTTTTTGTGTGTCCTCTTCAACTATTTTCATCACAGTTTTATAATTTTTATTTTACAGATTGTTCACAACCTTGGTTCAATTTATTCTTAGGTCTGTTTTTGTGTGGCTATAGTAAATAAGATTGCTTTCTGGATTTCTTTTTCAGACAGTTCATTATTGGCATATAGAAACTATACTGATTTTTGTGGGTTTATTTTGTATCCTGAGACTTTATTGAATTCACTGATCCATTCTAAGGTTTTTTGGTGGACTCTGTAGGTCTTTCTACATACAAGATTATGTCTCCTGCAAAGAGGGACAATTTAATGCCTCCTTTCCAGTTTAGTTGCACTTTATTTCTTCCCTTGTGTGATTGCTACGGTGAGGATTTCCAGTAATATGCTTAATAAGAATGGTGAAGGTGGGGATCTTTTTTTTTTTTTTCCTCAGGTAAACTCTCAACTTTTCCCCATTCAGTAAGACATTAGTTGTAGGTTTTTCACGTATGGCTTTTATTCTATTGGAATATATTCCTTCTATATTTATTTGGTTAAAGTTTTTATTGTGACAGGATGTTGAATATTTTTTCCCACTTGCAAGCTAACAAGTTAATTTTCATTTTCCTTTCTTTTCTTTTTTTTTTTCACCTAGGCTGTAGTTCAATGGCATGATGATCGCTCACTACAACCTCAAACTCCTGGGCTCAAGCAATCCTCCCACCTCAGCTTCTTGAATAGCTGGGACTACAAGTGCATGCCACATGCCTAATTTTTTTTTAAAAGACAGGGTCTCACTATGTTACCCAGGCTGGGATGCTGAATTTTATTAAATGCTTTTTCTGCATCATTTGAGACAATCATATGGTTTTGTCCTTAATTCTGTTCATGTGATATATCATATTTATTGATTTGCATACGTGGAACCATTCTTTCATTCCACTTGATCATGGTGTATTACCTTTTATGTGCTCCTGAATTTGGTTTCCAAGTATTTTGTTGAATATTTTTGTATCTGTGTTTATCAGGGGTATTGACCTGCAGTTTTCTTTTTTTGTTGTTGTGTCCTTGTCAAGTTTTGGAATGAGAGTAATGTTGGCCTCATAGAATGTGTTTGGAGGAGTTCCCTCCCCTTCAACTTTTTGGAATAATTTGAGAAGAAATGGTGTTAGAAATGTTTGGTAGAATTCAACAGCAGTCATCTGGTCCTTGGCTTTTCATTGTTGGGAGATGTTTTTATTACTCCTTCAATCTTATTACTTGTTGGTCTGTTGAAGTTTTCTATTTCTTCCTGGTTCAATATTTGTAGGTTGTATGTTTCCAGGAATTTATCCCTTTCCTCTAGGTTTTCCAATTTCTTAGCATAAAGTTGTTCATAATAGTCTTAATGATCCTTTACATTCTGTGGTACCAGTTGTAAAGTCTACTTTTTTCAATTGTTTTTATTTATTTGGTTCTTTCTAACTATAATTTTGTGCACATTAAACAACCTCTCTCTCCCTCACCCTCCCCCTTATCCCCAGGCTCTGGTAACTACTATTCTACTCTCTTAACTTTTTAAACTTCCACATATGAGAATAGGCAGTATCTGTCTTTCTGTGCCTGGCTTATTTCACTTGATACAGTGTCTTCTAGGTTCATCCACACTGCAAAAAATGACAGGATTTCATTCTTCTTTATGCCTAATAAGCAATTGTGTATGTATATCACATGTTCTTTTTTTTTTCCTTTTATGTAGAGACAGGGTCTCACCATGTTGCCCAGGCTGTACTTAAACCCCTGGGCTCAAGTGATCCTCCCACCTCAGCCTCCCAAAGTACTGGAATTGCAGGCATGAACCATCAAGCCCAACCTATATACCACATTTTCTTTATCTGTTCATCTGTTGGTTGATTCCATAGCTTGGTTATTGTGAATAGTGCTGTAATAAAGTGGGAGTGCAGACATACCTTTGGTATACTTACTAATTTCCACTCCCTTTGGCGAAATACCCAGTAGTGGTATGGTTGGACCATATGGCAGTTCTATTTTTAGTTTTTGAGAAGACTCCATACTGTTTCCCATAACAGCTGTATTAATTTACCTTACCAAAGAGACTGTGTAAGTTACTTTTTCTGTATATCGTTGTCAGTATATGTTTTGTTTTGTCCTTTTTATAAGTGCCACTTTTATTGGGGTGAGATATGTCATTGTGGTTTTGATTTGCATCTCCCTGATGATTAGTGATGTTGAACATTTTTTCAGATACCTGTTGGCTATTTTCATGTCTTCTTTTGAGAAATGTTATTCAGAGACTTTACAGATTTTTAAATTGAATTTTTTTTACTGTTAAGTCACTTAAGATTCTTATATATTTCAGGTATTATTCCCTCATTGGATTTACTGGAAGCTTGTTTTATATTTAATTAATTCTAGAAGATTCACCAGGAACCCTTCCAAGAAGTGTCTACAGTTACATGTTCCATGAGTGCTTGACTGAATTGTCCATCATTCTTTCAAGACTGGTGGCAGGTAGGAGTTATTAGATAGCATAAGGAATAACTGTAATAGCATTGTTTGAAAATGAAATGGGCTAGCTTGGGAAGCTGTAAATTATCTGTTTCTGGGAAAAGAAAGCAAGGATTTGGAAGGAATGTACATGCCAGACAGGGGTTGAATAAGATGAGCTCCTTCTTGGCCGGGTGCGGTGGCTCAAGCCTGTAATCCCAGCACTTTGGGAGGCCGAGACGGGCGGATCACGAGGTCAGGAGATCGAGACCATCCTGGCTAACACGGTGAAACCCTGTCTCTACTAAAAAAAATACAAAAAACGAGCCGGGCGAGGTGGTGGGCACCTGTAGTCCCAGCTACTCCGGAGGCTGAGGCCGGAGAATGGCGTAAACCCGGGAGGCGGAGCTTGCAGTGAGCTGAGAGCCGGCCACTGTACTCCAGCCTGGGCGACAGAGCGAGACTCCGTCTCAAAAAAAAAAAAAAAAAAAAAAAAGATGAGCTCCTTCTAACTCACAGCTTCTGTGACTATGCGCACTGTCCATGTCTCCAGGATCCATCCAGGATGCTTCTAATTGCAGACATGTGGTCTCTGCATGGCCCAGCATTGATCCACATGTTCTCCTTCTGACACCTGGAAAAAAAGGTTGTGCCCCAGAAAGATGCCTGGTGTGGGATTCAGGACACCTGGGCTGCAGTACTGTCTCTGACACATGCCATGCAACACTATCCTCATTCTCCCTCTGATCTCAGCATTCTCTCCAGTAAAATGAGAGACCTGGATACTCCTAAGTGGTCTTTACTGTCCTATGTTTCTCCGACAGTCTTTGGGCCCTCAATAAAGTAAGCAGATGCCAAGAGAAAGATGTGTGAGGTGCCCAAGCCAGTATAGCATTTATACGGTGTGAGGTCCCTGAGTCAGTGTGGCACTTACATGGTGTGAGAGACCTGAGCAGCTGGTGGAAATCTGGCCAAAGCTCCATCATTGCAGACATAGAGGGGAGAACAAATATATTGCAGCAGCTGTAGCTGTGACTATCCTTCTGTCAGTCCCAAAAGGGTGGCTGTCTTCTTTCTAACCATCTCCGACTCACAGGCCAGCAGGCCAGGTGATAAGTTAGCAAACCCTGCCCTCCTCCATCTTCAGCCTGTCTGAACATCTGTGTGATCTGTACCTATAACCTGCATGAAGTTATATGCTCAAGTTCACATCTCTCTTCCCTTCTCCACCCTTCACACTGCTCTTGGAGTCCTTCAAAGGCAAGACTCAAACTATGCTGTCTGTGTGACTGGGCCTTGCACATTCCTGGTAGACAATAGTGCTCAGTGGACTAGTAAGGAGTGAATGAGAGGAAAAATATGAGCCCAATGAACAAGACAGTAAATGGTTCCGCAGCAAAGATGGGTAGACAGGGTAGGGCTCCATCTTACAAGTAAAGGAATGGTCACCTACCAAATACAACAAATAGGTGTTTACTGAATGAAACACTCAAAAAACCCTAAAGGAGTCATGCAAGGGCAACCACAGTCCCCATTCAGCAGACAAGCAGTGAGCACTCTCTGACCCCCACATCCATCCCTGACTTCATGAAGCTTACTTCTCTATGTGAATGTGTGTGTATACACACACATATATACGTATACAAAAAATAATTTTTCATGTGGATCAATAATTTGCATGAAATGGGTAATGTTATTGAAATAGAGGATGGCATAGAGATGGGGTACAAATCACACTGGGTATAAGGTGATGTGTATACTGACTGCGGAGAGGTGGAGGCTCAGGTAGTGGAAAGGGTAAAATTAATGCAGTTGTCCCAAGTTATCCCACATGTTAATGAATCACAGTTGATCCAATTACAGTATTACATAAAATGCTTCCATTCATGTCAATCTAAAAATCAGACCAGCTCTTTGCTGTATCCTCCATAATTTTCTTTGAATCTTTTGCATAGAATTCTGGTGTGAGATTAGGTTGGACAATCCTAACTTGCATCTGTTACAAATGTTTACTCCAGTGATTTCAATTATAGACTATGCTTGGTGAATAATTTATAGACCTTCATTCAATACCTATTCATTGAAATTCTTTGTAAGTTATGTTCTATTTTATACACAGAGTTTAAAAAATCAGTTACGATCTCCATGTTATTTCTATAACATCATCCCTAATATTTGGGAACATCTGGAGTTCACAATTTAAAATTTTTTCTCAGGTATTTGACATGGTATGTTGACATCCTTACTCTTTTAGTTAGTATTTAAACTCTTTCTAAGGATACTGTCTTGTTCTTTACTCCTAATAGTAACAAAATTAGATTGAATCAGATAAAAAGGCACACAACGTTTTTGCATTGGAAATCTCAGTATTACTTGAAATGTCAATTTTCATAAATTTATAATTTTAGTTAAAGTCCAACAAAAATTCCAATAGATTTCTTTCTCTTGTTTTGAAACCATACACGTTAATTATAATGTCCACATAGAAAAATGAAACATCAAAAGGGCAGAGCAAGGTAGCCAAATAGAACCCTCCAGCAACCATCTCCTCTCAGAAACACAAAATTGAAGTATCCATGCAAGAAAACACCTTAATAAAAACAAAAAAAAAAATTCAGGTCACTAATCACAGCACCTGATTTTAACATAATATCAAGAAAAATGGCATTTATGGGTCATAGGAAAAATATTCTTTCATTGCCTGCACTACCCCTCCCTCATCCTGTGGCAGAGCAGTACAGACAGAAAAATCTGTGTGCTTGCAGGAGAAAAAGCACAGTGAGTGTGAGACTTTGTATTGGAACTCAGTACTGCTCTGTCACAATGAAACACAATTCAGGGAGGAATTCTGCTGGTACCCATGGAGGAAGCATTTAGACCAGCCCTGGGCAGAAGCGAATCCTCAGCTCCAGTGGGAGGAACATGAGTCCGGCTGGATCTATGTCCAGTTGACTAAAGTAGCCTTGGGCCCCATACATTTGAGTAACAGTCAGATTACAAGGACTATAGTCCTTGGGCAAGACTTGGGGCTGCACTGGTCTCAGAGGAGTGGACTTAGGGTGCATGTGACTTAGTGCAACACCAGCTGTCACAGATAAAAGAATGCTGCCTTACCTCTCTAATTCCAGGCAATGCAGCTCTGGGATAAAGATACTTTCCACTTGGGGAAAGGAGAGGAAAGTGTACAGAGAACTTTGTCTTATAACTTAGGTACCAACTCAGTCATAGGAAAACAAAGCACCAGGTAGAGTCCTGAAGCTACTGATTCCATGCCTTTGCTCCTGGATGGCATTTCCAGATCCACTCAGGGCAAGAAGAGGATCCACTGCCTTGGTGGAACAGACCTAACTCTGCTGACTACACTGCGTTTGAGTCTTAAACATAAGTGGTAGCCAAGCATTGGTCACCACAGGCCTTGGGCAAGACCCAGTACTGTACTAGTTTGTAAGGCTTCAGATGCAACCCAGCACAGTGCCAGCTGCGGTGGTCACAGAAATGCTCATATCACCCTTCCCCCAACTCCAGGAAGGCTAGCATGTAGAAAGACTCCTGATTCAAAGAAAAGGAGGGAACAGACCTAGAGACTTTGCCTGGTAACACAAGGAATTTTCTCTTATCTTACCCAAGCCCACAAAGGCAGTGCATCTAAGAGTCAGCAAGAGTCACAGTGTTCATGGGCTTAGGGAACCCCACAGTGCTGATATGACTGCAGTGACCACAGGCTTAGGTCACAACACTCAATGCCCTTTGAATATGTGGAAAGCCTTCTCAAAAAGGATGGATACAAACAAACCTACACTGTGAAGGTTGGAATAAATACCTAACTCTTCATCTATTGATATGCAGAAATTGATGAACATCCACAAGCATCCAGAAAACAAGACCCCATCAAACAAACCAAATAAGGCAATCCAGGAATGACAGAGATCCAGAAGTGATGGAGATATGTGATCTCTCAGACAGGGAATTCAAAATAGCTGTCTTGAGGAAGCTCAACAAACTTCGAGATAACACAGAGAAGGAATTCAGAATTCTATCAGATAAATTTTAAAAGGAGATTGAAATACTTTTAAAAAACAGAAATTCTGGAGCTGAAAAATTCAATTGACAAAAAATACATTAATTGGCTGAAAAATACACCAGTCTCTCAAGAGCAAAACTGATCAAGCAGAAAGCTTAGTGAGCATGAAGACAGGTTATAAAAAAAATACACAGAGAAGAAAAAAAGGATTAAAAAAAGCATGCTTATAAGAACCAGACAATAGCCTCAAAAGGGCAAATTTGAAAGTTATTAGCCTTAAAGAGGATGCAGAGAAAGAGATAGCAAGATAGAAAGGTTATTCAAAGAAATAATAACAAACAGTTTACCAAATGTAGACAGAAAGATGAATATCCATGTATAAGAAGGTCATAAGAAACAGCAAATGACTCAACCCAAATTAGACTATCTCAAGGCATAAAATAAACTCTCAAACTTCAAAGATAAAAAAGGGATTTTAAAAGCAGCATGGGAAAAGAAGCAAATAACATATAAAGCAGTTCCCATACATCTGGCAGCAGACTTCTCAGTGGAAATCTTACAGCCCAGGAAAGAGTGGGATGACATATTCAAAAACCTGGAGAAAAAAAATATTCAACCTAGAATATTATATCCTACAAAAATATCCTTCAAACCTGAAGGACAAATACAGACTTTCCCAAACAAAAGTTGAAGGATTTTGTCAACATCAGACTTGTCTTACAAA
>NW_022325741.1:0-7946 GCF_002776525.5 Piliocolobus tephrosceles | reverse complement strand
TTTGTAAGACAAGTCTGATGTTGACAAAATCCTTCAACTTTTGTTTGGGAAAGTCTGTATTTGTCCTTCAGGTTTGAAGGATATTTTTGTAGGATATAATATTCTAGGTTGAATATTTTTTTTCTCCAGGTTTTTGAATATGTCATCCCACTCTTTCCTGGGCTGTAAGATTTCCACTGAGAAGTCTGCTGCCAGATGTATGGGAACTGCTTTATATGTTATTTGCTTCTTTTCCCATGCTGCTTTTAAAATCCCTTTTTTATCTTTGAAGTTTGAGAGTTTATTTTATGCCTTGAGATAGTCTAATTTGGGTTGAGTCATTTGCTGTTTCTTATGACCTTCTTATACATGGATATTCATCTTTCTGTCTACATTTGGTAAACTGTTTGTTATTATTTCTTTGAATAACCTTTCTATCTTGCTATCTCTTTCTCTGCATCCTCTTTAAGGCTAATAACTTTCAAATTTGCCCTTTTGAGGCTATTGTCTGGTTCTTATAAGCATGCTTTTTTTAATCCTTTTTTTCTTCTCTGTGTATTTTTTTTATAACCTGTCTTCATGCTCACTAAGCTTTCTGCTTGATCAGTTTTGCTCTTGAGAGACTGGTGTATTTTTCAGCCAATTAATGTATTTTTTGTCAATTGAATTTTTCAGCTCCAGAATTTCTGTTTTTTAAAAGTATTTCAATCTCCTTTTAAAATTTATCTGATAGAATTCTGAATTCCTTCTCTGTGTTATCTCGAAGTTTGTTGAGCTTCCTCAAGACAGCTATTTTGAATTCCCTGTCTGAGAGATCACATATCTCCATCACTTCTGGATCTCTGTCATTCCTGGATTGCCTTATTTGGTTTGTTTGATGGGGTCTTGTTTTCTGGATGCTTGTGGATGTTCATCAATTTCTGCATATCAATAGATGAAGAGTTAGGTATTTATTCCAACCTTCACAGTGTAGGTTTGTTTGTATCCATCCTTTTTGAGAAGGCTTTCCACATATTCAAAGGGCATTGAGTGTTGTGACCTAAGCCTGTGGTCACTGCAGTCATATCAGCACTGTGGGGTTCCCTAAGCCCATGAACACTGTGACTCTTGCTGACTCTTAGATGCACTGCCTTTGTGGGCTTGGGTAAGATAAGAGAAAATTCCTTGTGTTACCAGGCAAAGTCTCTAGGTCTGTTCCCTCCTTTTCTTTGAATCAGGAGTCTTTCTACATGCTAGCCTTCCTGGAGTTGGGGGAAGGGTGATATGAGCATTTCTGTGACCACCGCAGCTGGCACTGTGCTGGGTTGCATCTGAAGCCTTACAAACTAGTACAGTACTGGGTCTTGCCCAAGGCCTGTGGTGACCAATGCTTGGCTACCACTTATGTTTAAGACTCAAACGCAGTGTAGTCAGCAGAGTTAGGTCTGTTCCACCAAGGCAGTGGATCCTCTTCTTGCCCTGAGTGGATCTGGAAATGCCATCCAGGAGCAAAGGCATGGAATCAGTAGCTTCAGGACTCTACCTGGTGCTTTGTTTTCCTATGACTGAGTTGGTACCTAAGTTATAAGACAAAGTTCTCTGTACACTTTCCTCTCCTTTCCCCAAGTGGAAAGTATCTTTATCCCAGAGCTGCATTGCCTGGAATTAGAGAGGTAAGGCAGCATTCTTTTATCTGTGACAGCTGGTGTTGCACTAAGTCACATGCACCCTAAGTCCACTCCTCTGAGACCAGTGCAGCCCCAAGTCTTGCCCAAGGACTATAGTCCTTGTAATCTGACTGTTACTCAAATGTATGGGGCCCAAGGCTACTTTAGTCAACTGGACATAGATCCAGCGGGACTCATGTTCCTCCCACTGGAGCTGAGGATTCGCTTCTGCCCAGGGCTGGTTTAAATGCTTCCTCCATGGGTACCAGCAGAATTCCTCCCTGAATTGTGTTTCATTGTGACAGAGCAGTACTGAGTTCCAATACAAAGTCTCACACTCACTGTGCTTTTTCTCCTGCAAGCACACAGATTTTTCTGTCTGCACTGGTCTTCCACAGGATAAGGGAGGGGTAGTGCAGGCAATGAAAGAATATTTTTCCTATGACCCATAAATGCCATTTTTCTTGATATTATGTTAAAATCAGGTGCTGTGATTAGTGACCTGAATTTTTTTTTTTGTTTTTATTAAGGTGTTTTCTTGCATGGATACTTCAATTTTGTGTTTCTGAGAGGAGATGGTTGCTGGAGGGTTCTATTTGGCTACCTTGCTCTGCCCTTTTGATGTTTCATTTTTCTATGTGGACATTATAATTAACGTGTATGGTTTCAAAACAAGAGAAAGAAATCTATTGGAATTTTTGTTGGACTTTAACTAAAATTATAAATTTATGAAAATTGACATTTCAAGTAATACTGAGATTTCCAATGCAAAAACGTTGTGTGCCTTTTTATCTGATTCAATCTAATTTTGTTACTATTAGGAGTAAAGAACAAGACAGTATCCTTAGAAAGAGTTTAAATACTAACTAAAAGAGTAAGGATGTCAACATACCATGTCAAATACCTGAGAAAAAATTTTAAATTGTGAACTCCAGATGTTCCCAAATATTAGGGATGATGTTATAGAAATAACATGGAGATCGTAACTGATTTTTTAAACTCTGTGTATAAAATAGAACATAACTTACAAAGAATTTCAATGAATAGGTATTGAATGAAGGTCTATAAATTATTCACCAAGCATAGTCTATAATTGAAATCACTGGAGTAAACATTTGTAACAGATGCAAGTTAGGATTGTCCAACCTAATCTCACACCAGAATTCTATGCAAAAGATTCAAAGAAAATTATGGAGGATACAGCAAAGAGCTGGTCTGATTTTTAGATTGACATGAATGGAAGCATTTTATGTAATACTGTAATTGGATCAACTGTGATTCATTAACATGTGGGATAACTTGGGACAACTGCATTAATTTTACCCTTTCCACTACCTGAGCCTCCACCTCTCCGCAGTCAGTATACACATCACCTTATACCCAGTGTGATTTGTACCCCATCTCTATGCCATCCTCTATTTCAATAACATTACCCATTTCATGCAAATTATTGATCCACATGAAAAATTATTTTTTGTATACGTATATATGTGTGTGTATACACACACATTCACATAGAGAAGTAAGCTTCATGAAGTCAGGGATGGATGTGGGGGTCAGAGAGTGCTCACTGCTTGTCTGCTGAATGGGGACTGTGGTTGCCCTTGCATGACTCCTTTAGGGTTTTTTGAGTGTTTCATTCAGTAAACACCTATTTGTTGTATTTGGTAGGTGACCATTCCTTTACTTGTAAGATGGAGCCCTACCCTGTCTACCCATCTTTGCTGCGGAACCATTTACTGTCTTGTTCATTGGGCTCATATTTTTCCTCTCATTCACTCCTTACTAGTCCACTGAGCACTATTGTCTACCAGGAATGTGCAAGGCCCAGTCACACAGACAGCATAGTTTGAGTCTTGCCTTTGAAGGACTCCAAGAGCAGTGTGAAGGGTGGAGAAGGGAAGAGAGATGTGAACTTGAGCATATAACTTCATGCAGGTTATAGGTACAGATCACACAGATGTTCAGACAGGCTGAAGAGGGAGGAGGGCAGGCTTTGCTAACTTATCACCTGGCCTGCTGGCCTGTGAGTCGGAGATGGTTAGAAAGAAGACAGCCACCCTTTTGGGACTGACAGAAGGATAGTCACAGCTACAGCTGCTGCAATATATTTGTTCTCCCCTCTATGTCTGCAATGATGGAGCTTTGGCCAGATTTCCACCAGCTGCTCAGGTCTCTCACACCATGTAAGTGCCACACTGACTCAGGGACCTCACACCGTATAAATGCTATACTGGCTTGGGCACCTCACACATCTTTCTCTTGGCATCTGCTTACTTTATTGAGGGCCCAAAGACTGTCGGAGAAACATAGGACAGTAAAGACCACTTAGGAGTATCCAGGTCTCTCATTTTACTGGAGAGAATGCTGAGATCAGAGGGAGAATGAGGATAGTGTTGCATGGCATGTGTCAGAGACAGTACTGCAGCCCAGGTGTCCTGAATCCCACACCAGGCATCTTTCTGGGGCACAACCTTTTTTTCCAGGTGTCAGAAGGAGAACATGTGGATCAATGCTGGGCCATGCAGAGACCACATGTCTGCAATTAGAAGCATCCTGGATGGATCCTGGAGACATGGACAGTGCGCATAGTCACAGAAGCTGTGAGTTAGAAGGAGCTCATCTTTTTTTTTTTTTTTTTTTTTTTTTGAGACGGAGTCTCGCTCTGTCGCCCAGGCTGGAGTACAGTGGCCGGCTCTCAGCTCACTGCAAGCTCCGCCTCCCGGGTTTACGCCATTCTCCGGCCTCAGCCTCCGGAGTAGCTGGGACTACAGGTGCCCACCACCTCGCCCGGCTCGTTTTTTGTATTTTTTTTAGTAGAGACAGGGTTTCACCGTGTTAGCCAGGATGGTCTCGATCTCCTGACCTCGTGATCCGCCCGTCTCGGCCTCCCAAAGTGCTGGGATTACAGGCTTGAGCCACCGCACCCGGCCAAGAAGGAGCTCATCTTATTCAACCCCTGTCTGGCATGTACATTCCTTCCAAATCCTTGCTTTCTTTTCCCAGAAACAGATAATTTACAGCTTCCCAAGCTAGCCCATTTCATTTTCAAACAATGCTATTACAGTTATTCCTTATGCTATCTAATAACTCCTACCTGCCACCAGTCTTGAAAGAATGATGGACAATTCAGTCAAGCACTCATGGAACATGTAACTGTAGACACTTCTTGGAAGGGTTCCTGGTGAATCTTCTAGAATTAATTAAATATAAAACAAGCTTCCAGTAAATCCAATGAGGGAATAATACCTGAAATATATAAGAATCTTAAGTGACTTAACAGTAAAAAAAATTCAATTTAAAAATCTGTAAAGTCTCTGAATAACATTTCTCAAAAGAAGACATGAAAATAGCCAACAGGTATCTGAAAAAATGTTCAACATCACTAATCATCAGGGAGATGCAAATCAAAACCACAATGACATATCTCACCCCAATAAAAGTGGCACTTATAAAAAGGACAAAACAAAACATATACTGACAACGATATACAGAAAAAGTAACTTACACAGTCTCTTTGGTAAGGTAAATTAATACAGCTGTTATGGGAAACAGTATGGAGTCTTCTCAAAAACTAAAAATAGAACTGCCATATGGTCCAACCATACCACTACTGGGTATTTCGCCAAAGGGAGTGGAAATTAGTAAGTATACCAAAGGTATGTCTGCACTCCCACTTTATTACAGCACTATTCACAATAACCAAGCTATGGAATCAACCAACAGATGAACAGATAAAGAAAATGTGGTATATAGGTTGGGCTTGATGGTTCATGCCTGCAATTCCAGTACTTTGGGAGGCTGAGGTGGGAGGATCACTTGAGCCCAGGGGTTTAAGTACAGCCTGGGCAACATGGTGAGACCCTGTCTCTACATAAAAGGAAAAAAAAAAGAACATGTGATATACATACACAATTGCTTATTAGGCATAAAGAAGAATGAAATCCTGTCATTTTTTGCAGTGTGGATGAACCTAGAAGACACTGTATCAAGTGAAATAAGCCAGGCACAGAAAGACAGATACTGCCTATTCTCATATGTGGAAGTTTAAAAAGTTAAGAGAGTAGAATAGTAGTTACCAGAGCCTGGGGATAAGGGGGAGGGTGAGGGAGAGAGAGGTTGTTTAATGTGCACAAAATTATAGTTAGAAAGAACCAAATAAATAAAAACAATTGAAAAAAGTAGACTTTACAACTGGTACCACAGAATGTAAAGGATCATTAAGACTATTATGAACAACTTTATGCTAAGAAATTGGAAAACCTAGAGGAAAGGGATAAATTCCTGGAAACATACAACCTACAAATATTGAACCAGGAAGAAATAGAAAACTTCAACAGACCAACAAGTAATAAGATTGAAGGAGTAATAAAAACATCTCCCAACAATGAAAAGCCAAGGACCAGATGACTGCTGTTGAATTCTACCAAACATTTCTAACACCATTTCTTCTCAAATTATTCCAAAAAGTTGAAGGGGAGGGAACTCCTCCAAACACATTCTATGAGGCCAACATTACTCTCATTCCAAAACTTGACAAGGACACAACAACAAAAAAAGAAAACTGCAGGTCAATACCCCTGATAAACACAGATACAAAAATATTCAACAAAATACTTGGAAACCAAATTCAGGAGCACATAAAAGGTAATACACCATGATCAAGTGGAATGAAAGAATGGTTCCACGTATGCAAATCAATAAATATGATATATCACATGAACAGAATTAAGGACAAAACCATATGATTGTCTCAAATGATGCAGAAAAAGCATTTAATAAAATTCAGCATCCCAGCCTGGGTAACATAGTGAGACCCTGTCTTTTAAAAAAAAATTAGGCATGTGGCATGCACTTGTAGTCCCAGCTATTCAAGAAGCTGAGGTGGGAGGATTGCTTGAGCCCAGGAGTTTGAGGTTGTAGTGAGCGATCATCATGCCATTGAACTACAGCCTAGGTGAAAAAAAAAAAGAAAAGAAAGGAAAATGAAAATTAACTTGTTAGCTTGCAAGTGGGAAAAAATATTCAACATCCTGTCACAATAAAAACTTTAACCAAATAAATATAGAAGGAATATATTCCAATAGAATAAAAGCCATACGTGAAAAACCTACAACTAATGTCTTACTGAATGGGGAAAAGTTGAGAGTTTACCTGAGGAAAAAAAAAAAAAAGATCCCCACCTTCACCATTCTTATTAAGCATATTACTGGAAATCCTCACCGTAGCAATCACACAAGGGAAGAAATAAAGTGCAACTAAACTGGAAAGGAGGCATTAAATTGTCCCTCTTTGCAGGAGACATAATCTTGTATGTAGAAAGACCTACAGAGTCCACCAAAAAACCTTAGAATGGATCAGTGAATTCAATAAAGTCTCAGGATACAAAATAAACCCACAAAAATCAGTATAGTTTCTATATGCCAATAATGAACTGTCTGAAAAAGAAATCCAGAAAGCAATCTTATTTACTATAGCCACACAAAAACAGACCTAAGAATAAATTGAACCAAGGTTGTGAACAATCTGTAAAATAAAAATTATAAAACTGTGATGAAAATAGTTGAAGAGGACACACAAAAAATGGCAAGACATTTCATGTTTGTAGATTGAAAAAATTAATATTGTTAAAGCGACCATACTGCCCAAACCAAGCTATAGATTCAGTGCCATCCCTTTCAAAATATTAATGAAATTCTTCACAGAAATATAGAAAAAATTCTAAAATTCATAGGGAACCCAAAAAGACTCTGAATAGCTAAACCAGTTATGAACAAAAGGAACAATGGTATAGGCATCACGTTCCACGACTTCAAAATATACTAGAAAGTTATAGTAGTCAAAACAGAATAATACTAACATAAAATCAGATACATAGACTAATGGAAGAGAATAGAGAATCCAGAAATAAATCCAAATACAGCCATGCTTTGATTAATGATGGGCATACGTTCTGTCAAATTTGTCGTTAGGCAATTTTGTCATTGTGCAAACATGGAGTGTACTTACAGAAACCAAGATGGTATAGCTTACTATACACCTAGGCTATAGGGTATAGCCTATTCCTCCTAAGCTGCAAACCTATATAGCATGTTACTCTACTGAATAGGCAATTGTAACACAATAGTGAGTATTTGCATATGTAAACATAGAAAAGGTATAGTAAAAATATGGTATAACATTTAAAAATGATATACCCGTACAGGTCACTTACGATGAATAGAACTGGCAAGACTGAAAGTGAGTCATGCAGCTTTGAGTAGGTCGGTGAGTGGTGAGGGAATGGGAAGGCCTAGGACACTACTATAGAATTCATAAACA
>NW_022325740.1:0-7944 GCF_002776525.5 Piliocolobus tephrosceles | reverse complement strand
TGTTTATGAATTCTATAGTAGTGTCCTAGGCCTTCCCATTCCCTCACCACTCACCGACCTACTCAAAGCTGCATGACTCACTTTCAGTCTTGCCAGTTCTATTCATCGTAAGTGACCTGTACGGGTATATCATTTTTAAATGTTATACCATATTTTTACTATACCTTTTCTATGTTTACATATGCAAATACTCACTATTGTGTTACAATTGCCTATTCAGTAGAGTAACATGCTATATAGGTTTGCAGCTTAGGAGGAATAGGCTATACCCTATAGCCTAGGTGTATAGTAAGCTATACCATCTTGGTTTCTGTAAGTACACTCCATGTTTGCACAATGACAAAATTGCCTAACGACAAATTTGACAGAACGTATGCCCATCATTAATCAAAGCATGGCTGTATTTGGATTTATTTCTGGATTCTCTATTCTCTTCCATTAGTCTATGTATCTGATTTTATGTTAGTATTATTCTGTTTTGACTACTATAACTTTCTAGTATATTTTGAAGTCGTGGAACGTGATGCCTATACCATTGTTCCTTTTGTTCATAACTGGTTTAGCTATTCAGAGTCTTTTTGGGTTCCCTATGAATTTTAGAATTTTTTCTATATTTCTGTGAAGAATTTCATTAATATTTTGAAAGGGATGGCACTGAATCTATAGCTTGGTTTGGGCAGTATGGTCGCTTTAACAATATTAATTTTTTCAATCTACAAACATGAAATGTCTTGCCATTTTTTGTGTGTCCTCTTCAACTATTTTCATCACAGTTTTATAATTTTTATTTTACAGATTGTTCACAACCTTGGTTCAATTTATTCTTAGGTCTGTTTTTGTGTGGCTATAGTAAATAAGATTGCTTTCTGGATTTCTTTTTCAGACAGTTCATTATTGGCATATAGAAACTATACTGATTTTTGTGGGTTTATTTTGTATCCTGAGACTTTATTGAATTCACTGATCCATTCTAAGGTTTTTTGGTGGACTCTGTAGGTCTTTCTACATACAAGATTATGTCTCCTGCAAACAGGGACAATTTAATGCCTCCTTCCCAGTTTAGTTGCACTTTATTTCTTCCCTTGTGTGATTGCTATGGTGAGGATTTCCAGTAATATGCTGAATAAGACTGGTGAAGGTGGGGATCTTTATTTTTTTTTTTTTTCTCAGGTAAACTCTCAACTTTTCCCCATTCAGTAAGACATTAGTTGTGGGTTTTTCACGTATGGCTTTTATTCTATTGGAATATATTCCTTCTATATTTATTTGGTTAAAGTTTTTATTGTGAGAGGACGTTGAATATTTTTTCCTACTTGCAAGCTAACAAGTTAATTTTCATTTTCCTTTCTTTTCTTTTTTTTTTCACCTAGGCTGTAGTTCAATGGCATGATGATAGCTCACTACAACCTCAAACTCCTGGGCTCAAGCAATCCTCTCACCTCAGCTTCTTGAATAGCTGGGACTACAAGTGCATGCCACATGCCTAATTTTTTTTTAAAAGACAGGGTCTCACTATGTTACCCAGGCTGGGATGTTGAATTTTATTAAATGCTTTTTCTGTATCATTTGAGACAATCACATGGTTTTGTCCTTAATTCTGTTCATGTGATATATCATATTTATTGATTTGCATATGTGGAACCATCCTTTCATTCCACTTGATCATGGTGTATTACCTTTTATGTGCTTTTGAATTTGGTTTCCAAGTATTTTGTTGAATATTTTTGTATCTGTATTTATCAGGGGTATTGATCTGCAGTTTTCTTTTTTTGTTGTTGTGTCCTTGTCAGGTTTTGGAATGAGAGTAATGTTGGCCTCATAGAATGTGTTTGGAGGAGTTCCCTTCCCTTCAACATTTTGGAATAATTTGAGAAGAAATGGTGTTAGAAATGTTTGGTAGAATTCAACAGCAGTCATCTGGTCCTTGGCTTTTCATTGTTGGGAGATGTTTTTATTACTCCTTCAATCTTATTACTTGTTGGTCTGTTGAAGTTTTCTATTTCTTCCTGGTTCAATATTTGTAGGTTGTATGTTTCCAGGAATTTATCCTTTTCCTCTAGGTTTTCCAATTTCTTAGCATAAAATTGTTCATAATAGTCTTAATGATCCTTTACATTCTGTGGTACCAGTTGTAAAGTCTACTTTTTTCCATTGTTTTTATTTATTTAGTTCTTTCTAACTATTATTTTGTGCACATTAAACAACCTCTCTCTCCCTCACCCTCCCCCTTATCCCCAGGCTCTGGTAACTACTATTCTACTCTCTAATTTATGAGATTAACTTTTTAAACTTCCACATATGAGAATAGGCAGTATCTGTCTTTCTGTGCCTGGCTTATTTCACTTGATACAGTGTCTTCTAGGTTCATCCACATTGCAATAAATGACAGGATTTCATTCTTCTTTATGCCTAATAAGCAATTGTATATGTATATCACATGTTCTTTTCTTTTCCTTTTATGTAGAGACAGGGTCTCACCATGTTGCCCAGGCTGTACTTAAACCCCTGGGCTCAAGTGATCCTCCCACCTCAGCCTCCCAAAGTACTGGCATTGCAGGCATGAACCATCAAGCCCAACCTATATACCACATTTTCTTTATCTGTTCATCTGTTGGTTGATTCCATAGCTTGGTTATTGTGAATAGTGCTGTAATAAAGTGGGAGTGCAGATATATCTTTGGTATACTTACTAATTTCCACTCCCCTTGGCGAAATACCCAGTAGTGGTATGGCTGGACCATATGGCAGTTCTATTTTTAGTTTTTGAGAAGACTCCATACTGTTTCCCATAACAGCTGTATTAATTTACCTTACCAAAGAGACTGTGTAAGTTACCTTTTCTGTGTATCGTCAGTATATGTTTTGTTTTGTCCTTTTTATAAGTGCCACTTTTATTGGGGTGAGATATGTCATTGTGGTTTTGATTTGCATCTCCCTGATGATTAGTGATGTTGAACATTTTTTCAGATACCTGTTGGCTATTTTCATGTCTTCTTTTGAGAAATGTTATTCAGAGACTTTACAGATTTTTAAATTGAATTTTTTTTACTGTCGAGTCACTTGAGATTCTTATATATTTCAGGTATTATTCCCTCATTGGATTTACTGGAAGCTTGTTTTATATGTAATTAATTCTAGAAGATTCACCAAGAACCCTTCCAAGAAGTGTCTACAGTTACATGTTCCATGAGTGCTTGACTGAATTCTCCATCATTCTTTCAAGACTGGTGGCAGGTAGGAGTTATTAGATAGCATAAGGAATAACTGTAATAGCATTGTTTGAAAATGAAATGGGCTAGCTTGGGAAGCTGTAAATTATCTGTTTCTGGGAAAAGAAAGCAAGGATTTGGAAGGAATGTACATGCCAGACAGGGGTTGAATAAGATGAGCTCCTTCTTGGCCGGGTGCGGTGGCTCAAGCCTGTAATCCCAGCACTTTGGGAGGCCGAGACGGGCGGATCACGAGGTCAGGAGATCGAGACCATCCTGGCTAACACGGTGAAACCCTGTCTCTACTAAAAAAAATACAAAAAACGAGCCGGGCGAGGTGGTGGGCACCTGTAGTCCCAGCTACTCCGGAGGCTGAGGCCGGAGAATGGCGTAAACCCGGGAGGCGGAGCTTGCAGTGAGCTGAGAGCCGGCCACTGTACTCCAGCCTGGGCGACAGAGCGAGACTCCGTCTCAAAAAAAAAAAAAAAAAAAAAAAAGATGAGCTCCTTCTAACTCACAGCTTCTGTGACTATGCGCACTGTCCATGTCTCCAGGATCCATCCAGGATGCTTCTAATTGCAGACATGTGGTCTCTGCATGGCCCAGCATTGATCCACATGTTCTCCTTCTGACACCTGGAAAAAAAGGTTGTGCCCCAGAAAGATGCCTGGTGTGGGATTCAGGACACCTGGGCTGCAGTACTGTCTCTGACACATGCCATGCAACACTATCCTCATTCTCCCTCTGATCTCAGCATTCTCTCCAGTAAAATGAGAGACCTGGATACTCCTAAGTGGTCTTTACTGTCCTATGTTTCTCCGACAGTCTTTGGGCCCTCAATAAAGTAAGCAGATGCCAAGAGAAAGATGTGTGAGGTGCCCAAGCCAGTATAGCATTTATACGGTGTGAGGTCCCTGAGTCAGTGTGGCACTTACATGGTGTGAGAGACCTGAGCAGCTGGTGGAAATCTGGCCAAAGCTCCATCATTGCAGACATAGAGGGGAGAACAAATATATTGCAGCAGCTGTAGCTGTGACTATCCTTCTGTCAGTCCCAAAAGGGTGGCTGTCTTCTTTCTAACCATCTCCGACTCACAGGCCAGCAGGCCAGGTGATAAGTTAGCAAAGCCTGCCCTCCTCCCTCTTCAGCCTGTCTGAACATCTGTGTGATCTGTACCTACAACCTGTATGAAGTTATATGCTCAAGTTCACATCTCTCTTCCCTTCTCCACCCTTCACTCTGCTCTTGGAGTCCTTCAAAGGCAAGACTCAAACTATGCTGTCTGTGTGACTGGGCCTTGCACATTCCTGGTAGACAATAGTGCTCAGTGGACTAGTAAGGAGTGAATGAGAGGAAAAATATGAGCCCAATGAACAAGACAGTAAATGGTTCCGCAGCAAAGATGGGTAGACAGGGTAGGGCTCCATCTTACAAGTAAAGGAATGGTCACCTACCAAATACAACAAATAGGTGTTTACTGAATGAAACACTCAAAAAACCCTAAAGGAGTCATGCAAGGGCAACCACAGTCCCCATTCAGCAGACAAGCAGTGAGCACTCTCTGACCCCCACATCCATCCCTGACTTCATGAAGCTTACTTCTCTATGTGAATGTGTGTGTATACACACACATATATACGTATACAAAAAATAATTTTTCATGTGGATCAATAATTTGCATGAAATGGGTAATGTTATTGAAATAGAGGATGGCATAGAGATGGGGTACAAATCACACTGGGTATAAGGTGATGTGTATACTGACTGCGGAGAGGTGGAGGCTCAGGTAGTGGAAAGGGTAAAATTAATGCAGTTGTCCCAAGTTATCCCACATGTTAATGAATCACAGTTGATCCAATTACAGTATTACATAAAATGCTTCCATTCATGTCAATCTAAAAATCAGACCAGCTCTTTGCTGTATCCTCCATAATTTTCTTTGAATCTTTTGCATAGAATTCTGGTGTGAGATTAGGTTGGACAATCCTAACTTGCATCTGTTACAAATGTTTACTCCAGTGATTTCAATTATAGACTATGCTTGGTGAATAATTTATAGACCTTCATTCAATACCTATTCATTGAAATTCTTTGTAAGTTATGTTCTATTTTATACACAGAGTTTAAAAAATCAGTTACGATCTCCATGTTATTTCTATAACATCATCCCTAATATTTGGGAACATCTGGAGTTCACAATTTAAAATTTTTTCTCAGGTATTTGACATGGTATGTTGACATCCTTACTCTTTTAGTTAGTATTTAAAATCTTTCTAAGGATACTGTCTTGTTCTTTACTCCTAATAGTAACAAAATTAGATTGAATCAGATAAAAAGGCACACAATGTTTTTGCATTGGAAATCTCAGTATTACTTGAAATGTCAATTTTCATAAATTTATAATTTTAGTTAGAGTCCAACAAAAATTCCAATAGATTTCTTTCTCTTGTTTTGAAACCATACACGTTAATTATAATGTCCACATAGAAAAATGAAACATCAAAAGGGCAGAGCAAGGTAGCCAAATAGAACCCTCCAGCAACCATCTCCTCTCAGAAACACAAAATTGAAGTATCCATGCAAGAAAACACATTAATAAAAACAAAAAAAAAATTCAGGTCACTAATCACAGCACCTGATTTTAACATAATATCAAGAAAAATGGCATTTATGGGTCATAGGAAAAATATTCTTTCATTGCCTGCACTACCCCTCCCTCATCCTGTGGCAGAGCAGTACAGACAGAAAAATCTGTGTGCTTGCAGGAGAAAAAGCACAGTGAGTGTGAGACTTTGTATTGGAACTCAGTACTGCTCTGTCACAATGAAACACAATTCAGGGAGGAATTCTGCTGGTACCCATGGAGGAAGCATTTAGACCAGCCCTGGGCAGAAGCGAATCCTCAGCTCCAGTGGGAGGAACATGAGTCCGGCTGGATCTATGTCCAGTTGACTAAAGTAGCCTTGGGCCCCATACATTTGAGTAACAGTCAGATTACAAGGACTATAGTCCTTGGGCAAGACTTGGGGCTGCACTGGTCTCAGAGGAGTGGACTTAGGGTGCATGTGACTTAGTGCAACACCAGCTGTCACAGATAAAAGAATGCTGCCTTACCTCTCTAATTCCAGGCAATGCAGCTCTGGGATAAAGATACTTTCCACTTGGGGAAAGGAGAGGAAAGTGTACAGAGAACTTTGTCTCATAACTTAGTTACCAACTCAGTCATAGGAAAACAAAGCACCAGGTAGAGTGCTGAAGCTACTGATTCCATGCCTTTGTTCCTGGATGGCATTTCCAGATCCACTCAGGGCAAGAAGAGGATCCACTGCCTTGGTGGAACAGACCTAACTCTGCTGACTACAGTGCTTTTGAGCCTTAAACATCAGTGGTAGCCAAGCATTGGTCACCACAGGCCTTAGGCGAGACCCAATACTGTACTAGTTTGTAAGGCTTCAGATGCAACCCAGCACAGTGCCAGCTGCAGTGGTCACAGAAATGCTCATATCACCCTTCTCCCAACTCCAGGAAGGCGAGCATGTAGAAAGACTCCTGATTCAAAGAAAAGGAGGGAACAGACCTAGAGACTTTGCCTGGTAACCCAAGGAATTTTCTCTTATCTTACCCAAGCCCACAAAGGCAGTGCATCTAAGAGTCAGCAAGAGTCACAGTGTTCACGGGCTTAGGGAACCCCACAGTGCTGATATGACTGCAATGACCACAGGTTTAGGTCACAACACTCAATGCCCTTTGAATATGTGGAAAGCCTTCTCAAAAAGGATGGATACAAACAAACCTACACGTAAAGGTTGGAATAAATACCTAACTCTTCATCTATTGATATGCAGAAATTGATGAACATCCACAAGCATCCAGAAAACAAGACCCCATCAAACAAACCAAATAAGGCATGACAGAGATCCAGAAGTGATGGAGATATGTGACCTCTCAGACAGGGAATTCAAAATAGCTGTCTTGAGGAAGCTCAACAAACTTCGAGATAACACAGAGAAGGAATTCAGAATTCTATCAGATAAATTTTAAAAGGAGATTGAAATACTTTTAAAAAACAGAAACTCTGGAGCTGAAAAATTCAATTGACAAAAAAATACATTAATTGGCTGAAAAATACACCAGTCTCTCAAGAGCAAAACTGATCAAGCTGAAAACTTAGTGAGCATGAAGACAGGTTATATAAAAATACACAGAGAAGAAAAAAAGGATTAAAAAAAGCATGCCTATAAGAATGAGACAATAGCCTCAAAAGGGCAAATTTGAAAGTTATTAGCCTTAAAGAGGATGCAGAGAAACAG
This sequence comes from Piliocolobus tephrosceles, assembly GCF_002776525.5. Classification (NCBI taxonomy): domain Eukaryota; kingdom Metazoa; phylum Chordata; class Mammalia; order Primates; family Cercopithecidae; genus Piliocolobus; species Piliocolobus tephrosceles. Next base: position 425 of record NW_022325740.1, on the reverse strand, counting down.
ATAGCAAGATAGAAAGGTTATTCAAAGAAATAATAACAGACAGTTTACCAAATGTAGACAGAAAGATGAATATCCAGGGTATAAGAAGGTCATAAGAAACAGCAAATGACTCAACCCAAATTAGACTATCTCAAGGCATAAAATAAACTCTCAAACTTCAAAGATAAAGAAGGGATTTTAAAAGCAGCATGGGAAAAGAAGCAAATAACATATAAAGCAGTTCCCATACATCTGGCAGCAGACTTCTCAGTGGAAATCTTACAGCCCAGGAAAGAGTGGGATGACATATTCAAAAACCTGGAGAAAAAAAATATTCAACCTAGAATATTATATCCTACAAAAATATCCTTCAAACCTGAAGGACAAAAAAGACTTTCTCAAACAAAAGTTGAAGGATTTTGTCAACATCAGACTTGTCTTACAAA
>NW_022325739.1:0-7943 GCF_002776525.5 Piliocolobus tephrosceles | reverse complement strand
TTTGTAAGACAAGTCTGATGTTGACAAAATCCTTCAACTTTTGTTTGAGAAAGTCTTTTTTGTCCTTCAGGTTTGAAGGATATTTTTGTAGGATATAATATTCTAGGTTGAATATTTTTTTTCTCCAGGTTTTTGAATATGTCATCCCACTCTTTCCTGGGCTGTAAGATTTCCACTGAGAAGTCTGCTGCCAGATGTATGGGAACTGCTTTATATGTTATTTGCTTCTTTTCCCATGCTGCTTTTAAAATCCCTTCTTTATCTTTGAAGTTTGAGAGTTTATTTTATGCCTTGAGATAGTCTAATTTGGGTTGAGTCATTTGCTGTTTCTTATGACCTTCTTATACCCTGGATATTCATCTTTCTGTCTACATTTGGTAAACTGTCTGTTATTATTTCTTTGAATAACCTTTCTATCTTGCTATCTGTTTCTCTGCATCCTCTTTAAGGCTAATAACTTTCAAATTTGCCCTTTTGAGGCTATTGTCTCATTCTTATAGGCATGCTTTTTTTAATCCTTTTTTTCTTCTCTGTGTATTTTTATATAACCTGTCTTCATGCTCACTAAGTTTTCAGCTTGATCAGTTTTGCTCTTGAGAGACTGGTGTATTTTTCAGCCAATTAATGTATTTTTTTGTCAATTGAATTTTTCAGCTCCAGAGTTTCTGTTTTTTAAAAGTATTTCAATCTCCTTTTAAAATTTATCTGATAGAATTCTGAATTCCTTCTCTGTGTTATCTCGAAGTTTGTTGAGCTTCCTCAAGACAGCTATTTTGAATTCCCTGTCTGAGAGGTCACATATCTCCATCACTTCTGGATCTCTGTCATGCCTTATTTGGTTTGTTTGATGGGGTCTTGTTTTCTGGATGCTTGTGGATGTTCATCAATTTCTGCATATCAATAGATGAAGAGTTAGGTATTTATTCCAACCTTTACGTGTAGGTTTGTTTGTATCCATCCTTTTTGAGAAGGCTTTCCACATATTCAAAGGGCATTGAGTGTTGTGACCTAAACCTGTGGTCATTGCAGTCATATCAGCACTGTGGGGTTCCCTAAGCCCGTGAACACTGTGACTCTTGCTGACTCTTAGATGCACTGCCTTTGTGGGCTTGGGTAAGATAAGAGAAAATTCCTTGGGTTACCAGGCAAAGTCTCTAGGTCTGTTCCCTCCTTTTCTTTGAATCAGGAGTCTTTCTACATGCTCGCCTTCCTGGAGTTGGGAGAAGGGTGATATGAGCATTTCTGTGACCACTGCAGCTGGCACTGTGCTGGGTTGCATCTGAAGCCTTACAAACTAGTACAGTATTGGGTCTCGCCTAAGGCCTGTGGTGACCAATGCTTGGCTACCACTGATGTTTAAGGCTCAAAAGCACTGTAGTCAGCAGAGTTAGGTCTGTTCCACCAAGGCAGTGGATCCTCTTCTTGCCCTGAGTGGATCTGGAAATGCCATCCAGGAACAAAGGCATGGAATCAGTAGCTTCAGCACTCTACCTGGTGCTTTGTTTTCCTATGACTGAGTTGGTAACTAAGTTATGAGACAAAGTTCTCTGTACACTTTCCTCTCCTTTCCCCAAGTGGAAAGTATCTTTATCCCAGAGCTGCATTGCCTGGAATTAGAGAGGTAAGGCAGCATTCTTTTATCTGTGACAGCTGGTGTTGCACTAAGTCACATGCACCCTAAGTCCACTCCTCTGAGACCAGTGCAGCCCCAAGTCTTGCCCAAGGACTATAGTCCTTGTAATCTGACTGTTACTCAAATGTATGGGGCCCAAGGCTACTTTAGTCAACTGGACATAGATCCAGCGGGACTCATGTTCCTCCCACTGGAGCTGAGGATTCGCTTCTGCCCAGGGCTGGTTTAAATGCTTCCTCCATGGGTACCAGCAGAATTCCTCCCTGAATTGTGTTTCATTGTGACAGAGCAGTACTGAGTTCCAATACAAAGTCTCACACTCACTGTGCTTTTTCTCCTGCAAGCACACAGATTTTTCTGTCTGCACTGGTCTTCCACAGGATAAGGGAGGGGTAGTGCAGGCAATGAAAGAATATTTTTCCTATGACCCATAAATGCCATTTTTCTTGATATTATGTTAAAATCAGGTGCTGTGATTAGTGACCTGAATTTTTTTTTTGTTTTTATTAATGTGTTTTCTTGCATGGATACTTCAATTTTGTGTTTCTGAGAGGAGATGGTTGCTGGAGGGTTCTATTTGGCTACCTTGCTCTGCCCTTTTGATGTTTCATTTTTCTATGTGGACATTATAATTAACGTGTATGGTTTCAAAACAAGAGAAAGAAATCTATTGGAATTTTTGTTGGACTCTAACTAAAATTATAAATTTATGAAAATTGACATTTCAAGTAATACTGAGATTTCCAATGCAAAAACATTGTGTGCCTTTTTATCTGATTCAATCTAATTTTGTTACTATTAGGAGTAAAGAACAAGACAGTATCCTTAGAAAGATTTTAAATACTAACTAAAAGAGTAAGGATGTCAACATACCATGTCAAATACCTGAGAAAAAATTTTAAATTGTGAACTCCAGATGTTCCCAAATATTAGGGATGATGTTATAGAAATAACATGGAGATCGTAACTGATTTTTTAAACTCTGTGTATAAAATAGAACATAACTTACAAAGAATTTCAATGAATAGGTATTGAATGAAGGTCTATAAATTATTCACCAAGCATAGTCTATAATTGAAATCACTGGAGTAAACATTTGTAACAGATGCAAGTTAGGATTGTCCAACCTAATCTCACACCAGAATTCTATGCAAAAGATTCAAAGAAAATTATGGAGGATACAGCAAAGAGCTGGTCTGATTTTTAGATTGACATGAATGGAAGCATTTTATGTAATACTGTAATTGGATCAACTGTGATTCATTAACATGTGGGATAACTTGGGACAACTGCATTAATTTTACCCTTTCCACTACCTGAGCCTCCACCTCTCCGCAGTCAGTATACACATCACCTTATACCCAGTGTGATTTGTACCCCATCTCTATGCCATCCTCTATTTCAATAACATTACCCATTTCATGCAAATTATTGATCCACATGAAAAATTATTTTTTGTATACGTATATATGTGTGTGTATACACACACATTCACATAGAGAAGTAAGCTTCATGAAGTCAGGGATGGATGTGGGGGTCAGAGAGTGCTCACTGCTTGTCTGCTGAATGGGGACTGTGGTTGCCCTTGCATGACTCCTTTAGGGTTTTTTGAGTGTTTCATTCAGTAAACACCTATTTGTTGTATTTGGTAGGTGACCATTCCTTTACTTGTAAGATGGAGCCCTACCCTGTCTACCCATCTTTGCTGCGGAACCATTTACTGTCTTGTTCATTGGGCTCATATTTTTCCTCTCATTCACTCCTTACTAGTCCACTGAGCACTATTGTCTACCAGGAATGTGCAAGGCCCAGTCACACAGACAGCATAGTTTGAGTCTTGCCTTTGAAGGACTCCAAGAGCAGAGTGAAGGGTGGAGAAGGGAAGAGAGATGTGAACTTGAGCATATAACTTCATACAGGTTGTAGGTACAGATCACACAGATGTTCAGACAGGCTGAAGAGGGAGGAGGGCAGGCTTTGCTAACTTATCACCTGGCCTGCTGGCCTGTGAGTCGGAGATGGTTAGAAAGAAGACAGCCACCCTTTTGGGACTGACAGAAGGATAGTCACAGCTACAGCTGCTGCAATATATTTGTTCTCCCCTCTATGTCTGCAATGATGGAGCTTTGGCCAGATTTCCACCAGCTGCTCAGGTCTCTCACACCATGTAAGTGCCACACTGACTCAGGGACCTCACACCGTATAAATGCTATACTGGCTTGGGCACCTCACACATCTTTCTCTTGGCATCTGCTTACTTTATTGAGGGCCCAAAGACTGTCGGAGAAACATAGGACAGTAAAGACCACTTAGGAGTATCCAGGTCTCTCATTTTACTGGAGAGAATGCTGAGATCAGAGGGAGAATGAGGATAGTGTTGCATGGCATGTGTCAGAGACAGTACTGCAGCCCAGGTGTCCTGAATCCCACACCAGGCATCTTTCTGGGGCACAACCTTTTTTTCCAGGTGTCAGAAGGAGAACATGTGGATCAATGCTGGGCCATGCAGAGACCACATGTCTGCAATTAGAAGCATCCTGGATGGATCCTGGAGACATGGACAGTGCGCATAGTCACAGAAGCTGTGAGTTAGAAGGAGCTCATCTTTTTTTTTTTTTTTTTTTTTTTTTGAGACGGAGTCTCGCTCTGTCGCCCAGGCTGGAGTACAGTGGCCGGCTCTCAGCTCACTGCAAGCTCCGCCTCCCGGGTTTACGCCATTCTCCGGCCTCAGCCTCCGGAGTAGCTGGGACTACAGGTGCCCACCACCTCGCCCGGCTCGTTTTTTGTATTTTTTTTAGTAGAGACAGGGTTTCACCGTGTTAGCCAGGATGGTCTCGATCTCCTGACCTCGTGATCCGCCCGTCTCGGCCTCCCAAAGTGCTGGGATTACAGGCTTGAGCCACCGCACCCGGCCAAGAAGGAGCTCATCTTATTCAACCCCTGTCTGGCATGTACATTCCTTCCAAATCCTTGCTTTCTTTTCCCAGAAACAGATAATTTACAGCTTCCCAAGCTAGCCCATTTCATTTTCAAACAATGCTATTACAGTTATTCCTTATGCTATCTAATAACTCCTACCTGCCACCAGTCTTGAAAGAATGATGGAGAATTCAGTCAAGCACTCATGGAACATGTAACTGTAGACACTTCTTGGAAGGGTTCTTGGTGAATCTTCTAGAATTAATTACATATAAAACAAGCTTCCAGTAAATCCAATGAGGGAATAATACCTGAAATATATAAGAATCTCAAGTGACTCGACAGTAAAAAAAATTCAATTTAAAAATCTGTAAAGTCTCTGAATAACATTTCTCAAAAGAAGACATGAAAATAGCCAACAGGTATCTGAAAAAATGTTCAACATCACTAATCATCAGGGAGATGCAAATCAAAACCACAATGACATATCTCACCCCAATAAAAGTGGCACTTATAAAAAGGACAAAACAAAACATATACTGACGATACACAGAAAAGGTAACTTACACAGTCTCTTTGGTAAGGTAAATTAATACAGCTGTTATGGGAAACAGTATGGAGTCTTCTCAAAAACTAAAAATAGAACTGCCATATGGTCCAGCCATACCACTACTGGGTATTTCGCCAAGGGGAGTGGAAATTAGTAAGTATACCAAAGATATATCTGCACTCCCACTTTATTACAGCACTATTCACAATAACCAAGCTATGGAATCAACCAACAGATGAACAGATAAAGAAAATGTGGTATATAGGTTGGGCTTGATGGTTCATGCCTGCAATGCCAGTACTTTGGGAGGCTGAGGTGGGAGGATCACTTGAGCCCAGGGGTTTAAGTACAGCCTGGGCAACATGGTGAGACCCTGTCTCTACATAAAAGGAAAAGAAAAGAACATGTGATATACATATACAATTGCTTATTAGGCATAAAGAAGAATGAAATCCTGTCATTTATTGCAATGTGGATGAACCTAGAAGACACTGTATCAAGTGAAATAAGCCAGGCACAGAAAGACAGATACTGCCTATTCTCATATGTGGAAGTTTAAAAAGTTAATCTCATAAATTAGAGAGTAGAATAGTAGTTACCAGAGCCTGGGGATAAGGGGGAGGGTGAGGGAGAGAGAGGTTGTTTAATGTGCACAAAATAATAGTTAGAAAGAACTAAATAAATAAAAACAATGGAAAAAAGTAGACTTTACAACTGGTACCACAGAATGTAAAGGATCATTAAGACTATTATGAACAATTTTATGCTAAGAAATTGGAAAACCTAGAGGAAAAGGATAAATTCCTGGAAACATACAACCTACAAATATTGAACCAGGAAGAAATAGAAAACTTCAACAGACCAACAAGTAATAAGATTGAAGGAGTAATAAAAACATCTCCCAACAATGAAAAGCCAAGGACCAGATGACTGCTGTTGAATTCTACCAAACATTTCTAACACCATTTCTTCTCAAATTATTCCAAAATGTTGAAGGGAAGGGAACTCCTCCAAACACATTCTATGAGGCCAACATTACTCTCATTCCAAAACCTGACAAGGACACAACAACAAAAAAAGAAAACTGCAGATCAATACCCCTGATAAATACAGATACAAAAATATTCAACAAAATACTTGGAAACCAAATTCAAAAGCACATAAAAGGTAATACACCATGATCAAGTGGAATGAAAGGATGGTTCCACATATGCAAATCAATAAATATGATATATCACATGAACAGAATTAAGGACAAAACCATGTGATTGTCTCAAATGATACAGAAAAAGCATTTAATAAAATTCAACATCCCAGCCTGGGTAACATAGTGAGACCCTGTCTTTTAAAAAAAAATTAGGCATGTGGCATGCACTTGTAGTCCCAGCTATTCAAGAAGCTGAGGTGAGAGGATTGCTTGAGCCCAGGAGTTTGAGGTTGTAGTGAGCTATCATCATGCCATTGAACTACAGCCTAGGTGAAAAAAAAAAGAAAAGAAAGGAAAATGAAAATTAACTTGTTAGCTTGCAAGTAGGAAAAAATATTCAACGTCCTCTCACAATAAAAACTTTAACCAAATAAATATAGAAGGAATATATTCCAATAGAATAAAAGCCATACGTGAAAAACCCACAACTAATGTCTTACTGAATGGGGAAAAGTTGAGAGTTTACCTGAGAAAAAAAAAAAAAATAAAGATCCCCACCTTCACCAGTCTTATTCAGCATATTACTGGAAATCCTCACCATAGCAATCACACAAGGGAAGAAATAAAGTGCAACTAAACTGGGAAGGAGGCATTAAATTGTCCCTGTTTGCAGGAGACATAATCTTGTATGTAGAAAGACCTACAGAGTCCACCAAAAAACCTTAGAATGGATCAGTGAATTCAATAAAGTCTCAGGATACAAAATAAACCCACAAAAATCAGTATAGTTTCTATATGCCAATAATGAACTGTCTGAAAAAGAAATCCAGAAAGCAATCTTATTTACTATAGCCACACAAAAACAGACCTAAGAATAAATTGAACCAAGGTTGTGAACAATCTGTAAAATAAAAATTATAAAACTGTGATGAAAATAGTTGAAGAGGACACACAAAAAATGGCAAGACATCTCATGTTTATAGATTGAAAAAATTAATATTGTTAAAGCGACCATACTGCCCAAACCAAGCTATAGATTCAGTGCCATCCCTTTCAAAATATTAATGAAATTCTTCACAGAAATATAGAAAAAATTCTAAAATTCATAGGGAACCCAAAAAGACTCTGAATAGCTAAACCAGTTATGAACAAAAGGAACAATGGTATAGGCATCACGTTCCACGACTTCAAAATATACTAGAAAGTTATAGTAGTCAAAACAGAATAATACTAACATAAAATCAGATACATAGACTAATGGAAGAGAATAGAGAATCCAGAAATAAATCCAAATACAGCCATGCTTTGATTAATGATGGGCATACGTTCTGTCAAATTTGTCGTTAGGCAATTTTGTCATTGTGCAAACATGGAGTGTACTTACAGAAACCAAGATGGTATAGCTTACTATACACCTAGGCTATAGGGTATAGCCTATTCCTCCTAAGCTGCAAACCTATATAGCATGTTACTCTACTGAATAGGCAATTGTAACACAATAGTGAGTATTTGCATATGTAAACAGAAAAGATATAGTAAAAATATGGTATAACATTTAAAAATGATATACCCGTACAGGTCACTTACGATGAATAGAACTGGCAAGACTGAAAGTGAGTCATGCAGCTTTGAGTAGGTCGGTGAGTGGTGAGGGAATGGGAAGGCCTAGGACACTACTATAGAATTCATAAACA
>NW_022325738.1:0-9026 GCF_002776525.5 Piliocolobus tephrosceles | reverse complement strand
AGACTGTTACTGTGTCTATGCAGAAAGGGAAGACATAAGAAATTCCACTTTGACCTGTACCTTGAAAAATTGCTTTGCTTAAATGCTGTTAATTTGTAACTTTGCCCCAGCCACTTTGCCCCAACCTTGTGCTCACAGAAATATGTGTTGTATGGAAATCAAGGTTTAAGGGATCTAGGGCTATACAGGACATGCCTTGTTAACAAAATGTTTACAAGCAGTACGCTTGATAAAAGTCATCGCCATTCTCTAGTCTCAATAAACCAGGGGCACAATGCACTGCGAAAAGCTGCAGGGACCTCTGCCTTGAAAAGCTGGGTATTGTCCAAGGTTTCTCCCCATGTGAGAGTCTGAAATATGGCCTCATGGAATTAGAAAGACCTGACCTATCCCCCAGCCCGACGCCTGTAAAGGGTCTGTGCTGAGGTGGATTAGTAAAAGAGGAAAGCCTCTTGCAGTTGAGATAGAGGAGGGCCACTGTCTCCTGCCTGCCCCTGGGAACTGAACGTCTCGGTATAAAACCCGATTGTACATTTGTTCAGTTCTGAGATAGGAGAAAAAACTGCCCCATGGCAGGAGACGAGACATGTTGGCAGCAATGCTGCTTTGTTATTCTTTACTCCACTGAGATGTTTGGGTGGAGAGAAACATAAATCTGGCCTACGTGCACATCCAGGCATAGTACCTCCCCTTGAACTTAATTATGACATAGATTCTTTTGCTCACATGTTTTCTTGCTGACCTTCTCCCTGTTATCACCCTGCTCTCCTATCACATTCCTCTTGCTGAGATAATGAAAATAATAATCAATAAAAACTGAGGGAACTCAGAGACTGGTGCCAGTGCACATCCTTGGTATGCTGAGTACCGGTCTCCTGGGCCCACTGTTGTTTCTCTATATTTTATCTCTGTCTTATTTCTTTTCTCAGTCTCTCATCCCACCTGATGAGATATACCCACAGGTGTAGAGGGGCGGGCCACCCCTTCACAACAGAAATCTAGAAACAAATACAAAGAAATCAGAAAATCAATTCAGGATAAGAACCGAGAAATTTACCAGAGAAATCAATATTTTAAAGAAAAAGCAAGCAGAAAATCTGGAACTAAAAAAGTCATTGAAAGAAATACAAAATACATTGAAATCATTAATAATAAAATAATCAGAATAACAAATCTCAGAAATTGAAGACAGGTCTTTTGAAATTATCCAGTCAGACAAAAAAAAAAAAAAAAAAAAAAGAATAAGAATGAACACCTTCAAGATGTCTGGGACTACACAGAGTGATGGAACTTATGAATTATCGGTATTCCTGAGATCACCCTCTATTAGTCCATTTTTGCACTGCTATAAAGAAATGCCTGAGACTGGATAATTTATAAAGAGAAGAGGTTTAATTGACTCACAGTTCTGCAGGATATACAGAAAGCACAGTGGCTTCTGCTTCTAAGGAGGCTTTAGAAAGCCTCCAATCACAGCAGAAGGCAAAGGGGGAGTGAGGCACATCACACGGCTGGAGTAGGAGAAAGAGGCAAGGAAGGTGCACACTACACAGTTTCAATCCACCACATCTCATAATAACTCACTCACTCACTATTACAAGAACAGCACCAAGGAAATGATACTAAGCCATTTATGAGAAACTGCCCCAATGATCCAATCATTTTCCAGTAGGCCCCACCTCCAACATTGGGGCCCCACATTCAACATAAGATTTGAGTGGGGACACAGATCCAAACCATATCACCCTCAGATGTAGATAGACCAAAACTTTAGAAAATATATATAATGAAATAATCAATGAAAACTTCCCAAGTTTATCAAGAGAGTCAGACATCCAGATACAGGAGGCCCAGTGATCCCCAGGAAAATATGTTGCACAAAGGACTTAACCATGGCATATTATATTCAGAAGGTCTAAAGTAAAAGTGAAAGTATTTTAAAATTAGTGAGAGTAAAGTATCTAGTCACCTATAAAGGAAACTGCATCAAACTAACAGCAGACTTTCCAACAGAAACCTTGCAGGCCAGAAGTGAACAAGATGGTATCTTCACAAAGTGCTTAAAGAAAAACACTGTCAGCCAGATGTTTGTATCCTTTTGATAAGCTTCATAAATGAAGGAGAATTAAAGTTTTCCCTAGACAAGCAAATGCTAAGAGACTTTGTCACCACTAATCTAGTCCTACAGGAAATGCTCAAAAGGGTCTTAAACATGGAAACAAAAGGTTGATATTCACAAAAATGCACAAAAGATATAAAATTCACAGTTTGTATAAAACAATCACACAAGGAGCAAGAGAAAAATATAAAACAGCAATATGACAAAATTTCATCAAACCACAAAGACAGAGAAAAAATAAAGAAAAAAAGAAGTTAGGTATTGATGGAACGTATCTCAAAATAATAAGAGCTATCTATGACAAATGCACAGCCAATATCATACTGAATGGGCAAAAACTGGAAGCATTCCCTTTGAAATCTGGCACAAGACAGGGATGCCCTCTCTCACCACTCCTATTCAACATAGTGTTGGAAGTTCTGGTCAGGGCAATCAGGCAACAGAAAGAAATAAAGGGTATTCAGTTAGGAAAAGAGGAAGTCAAATTGTCTCTGTTTGCAGATGACATGATTGTATATTTAGAAAACTCCATTGTCTCAGCCCAAAGTCTCCTTAAGTTGACAAGCAACTTCAGCAAAATCTCAGGATACAAAATCAAGGTGCAAAAATCACAAGCATTCCTATACACCAATAGCAGACAAACAGAGAGCCAAATCATGAGTGAACTCCCATTCACAGTTGCTACAAAGAGAAGAAAATACCTAGGAATCCAACTTACAAGGAATGTGAAGGATCTCTTCAAGGAGAACTACAAACCACTGCTCAAGGAAATAAGAGAGGACACAAATGGAAGAACATTCCATGCTCATGGATAGGAAGAATCAGTATCATGAAAATAACCATACTGCCCAAGGTAATTTATAGATTCAATGCCATCCCCATCAAGCTACCAATGACTTTCTTCACAGAATTGGAAAAAACTACTTTAAAGTTCATATGGAACCAAAAAAGAATCCACACTGCCAAGACAATCCTAAGCAAAAAGAACAAACCTGGAGGTATCATGCTACCTGACTTCAAACTATACTACAAGGCTACAGTAACCAAAACAGCATGGTACTGGTACCAAAACAGAGAGATAGACCAATGGAACAGAACAGAGGCCTCAAAAATAACACCACACATCTACAGCCATCTGATCTTTGATAATCCTGACAAAAACAATAAATGGGAAAAGAATTCCCTATTTAATAAATGGTGCTGGGAAAGCTGACTAGCCAAATGTAGAAAGCTGAAACTGGATCCCTTCCTTACACCTTACACAAAAATTAATTCAAGATGGACTGGAGACTTAAATGTTAGACCTAAAACCATAAAAACTCTAGAAGAAAACCTAGGCAATACCATTCAGGACATAGGCATGGGCAAGAACTTCATGACTAAAACACAAAAAGCAATGGCAACAAAAGCCAAAATAGACAAATGGGATCTAATTAAACTTAAGAGCTTCTGCACAGCAAAATAAACTACCATCAGAGTAAACAGGTGGCCTACAGAATGGGAGAAAATTATTGCAATCTACCCATCTGACAAAGGTCTAATAGCCAGAACCTACAAAGAACTCAAACAAATTTACAAGAAAAAAACAACCCCATCAAAAAGTGGGCAAAGGATATGAACAGACAATTCTCAAAAGAAGACATTTATGCAGCCAACAAACATGAAAAAAAAAAAAAGCTCACCATCACTGGTCGTTAGAGAAATGCAAATCAAAACCACAATGAGATACCATCTCACAGCAGTGAGAATGGTAATTATTAAAAAGTCAGGAAACAACAGATGCTGGAGAGGCTGTGGAGAAACAGGAACGCTTTTACACTGCTGGCGGGAGTGTAAACTAGTTCAACCATTGTGGAAGACGGTGTGGCGATTCCTCAAGGATCTAGAACTAGAAATACCATTTGACCCAGCAATCACATTACTGGGTATATACCCAAAGGATTATAAATCATGCTACTATAAAGACACATGCACATGTATGTTTATTGTGGCACTATTCACAATAGCAAAAACTTGGAACCAACCCAAATGTCCATCAATGATAGACTGGATTAAGAAAATGTGGCACATATACACCATGGAATACTATGCAGCCATAAAAGAGGATGAGTTCATGTCCTTTGCAGGGACATGTATGAAGTGGGAAACCATCATACTGAGCAAACTATCACAAGTACAGAAAACTAAACACCGCATGTTCTCACTCACAGATGAGAACTGAACAATAAGATCACTTGGACGCAGGGTGGGGAACATCACACATGGGGGCTTGTCATGGGGTGGGGGTGTGGGGAGGGATAGCATTAGGAGAAATACCTAATGTAAATGATAAGTTAATGGGTGCAGCAAACCAACATGGCACATGTACCTGCACGTTGTACCCTAGAACTTAAAGTATAATAAAAATTTAAAAAGAAAAAAACCATAAGCCTGTGAATCCTTCACCAGCAACCAAGGTATCCAGGTTCTCTCTTCAAAGTTGACTAGAAGGCTGGCGTGACTCAGGGAGAGAAAGAACAACAGGCAGCATTCCCACCTGAGAGACACACAGTGAAGGGGAACCCCCTCCACCCAGCCAAGGGAGGAGGTGAGTGAGCTTGCTACCAGCTGGGGAAACTGTGCTATTTCCACAGAACTGTGCAACTCACAGATTGGAATATCCCACTCACAAACCCATGCCATTGGTGCCTAGCATCTCAACCCTGAAAAGTACAGACTCTTACAGCCTCTTAGCTGGAATCTGCTTAAGCCCACCAAACTCCCGGCGGGAGGGGCAACCAGCACTGACTGCAGCTTCCTGCTGTCTAAGCCATTTGAGCTCCTTGGGGGAGCAGCAGCACTGGGACTCACAAAGGCCTAACAGGCTAAGTTCCCTGGGTGTGGGAAGGGCAGCAAACATTTCTATAGCTCCAGGCTGTACTTTTCCCATGCTGGAGCCAGGGAAGCTGGATGGCTTGATCCCAAGAGTTGTCCTCACAGCCCAACACACCTGCTGTGGCAATCTGCAGCCAGAATGCCTCTTCAGGCCTAACCCTGACCCATCCTTCCTCATCGGGTGGGCCTTCCCTGCAGGATCTCAAATAACTCCAGCCAGAGGCTCAGAGACAGAATTCAGATCTCCCTGGGCCTGAGCCTCTAGGGGCAGGGGTGGCTGAAGTCTCGGCAGATCAGCAGACTTACCCTCTCCTCCTAGTAGTTCTGAGGAATGCAGGTAGCCCAGATGAGTGGGTTTCCCCCAGCGAAGCACATCCTCTCCACCAAGGGACAAAGTGCTTTACTAAATGGTTTCTGCTTCCCAGGGTGAGCTGCGGAAACCCTGAGTGAGATCACTCAGAACTGGGTGAGACCCATTCAGAAGATGGGAAATAAAAAACTGCACTGAGCCTAAGGAGCATGTTCTAACCCGATGCAAAGAAGCTAAGAACTTTGATAAAAGGTTAGAGGAATTGCTAACTAGAATAACCAGTTTAGAGAGGAACAGAAATGACCTGATGAAGCTGAGAAATACAGCACAAGAACTTCATGAAGCATATACAAGTATCAACAGCCAAATCGACCAAGTGGAAGAAAGGATATCAGAGTTTGAAGACCATCTTACTGAAATAAGACATGCAGACAAGAATAGAGAAAAAAAGGATGAAAAGGAATGAACAAAGTCTCCAAGAAATACGAGACTTTATAAAAAGACTGAACCAACGATTGATTGGAGTACTAGAAAGAGATGAGGAGAACAGAAACAAGCTGGAAAACACACTTCAGGATATTATCCAGGAGAACTTCCCCAACCTAACAAAGAGAACAACAAGCAAATTCAGGAAATACAGAGAACACCATTAAGATACTCCACTAGATCACCTCCAAGACACATAATCATCAGATTCTCCAAGGTTGAAATGAAGGAAAAAATGTTAAGGGCAGATAGAAAGGCCAGGTCACCTACAGAGGGAAGGCCATCAGACTAACAGCAGACCTCTCAGCAGAAATTCTACAAGCCAGAAGAGACTGGGGGCCAATATTCAACATTTTTGAAGAAAAGAATTTTCAACCCAGAATTTCATATCCACCCAAATGAAGCTTCATAAATGAAGAAGAAATAAAATTCTTTCCAGACAAGCAAATGCTGAGGGATTTCATTACTACCAGGACTGCCCTGCAAGAGTTCCTGAAAGAAACACTAAATATGGAGGGGAAAAAAAAGGTACCAGCCACTACAAAAACACACCAAAATATAAAGACCATGACACTATGAAGAAACGGCATCAACTAGTGTGCAAAATAACCAAACAGCATCATGATGAAAGGATCAAATTCACACATACCAATGCTAACCTTAAATGTAAATAGAATAAATGCCCCAATTAAAAGGCACAGACAGGCAAATTGGATAAAGAGTTAAGACCTATTGGTGTGCTGTATTCAGGAGACCCATCTTACGTGCAAAGATACACACAAGCTCAAAATAAAGAGATGGAGGAAAATTTACCAAGCAAATGGAAAGCAAAAATAAAGCAGGGGTTATAGTCCCAGTCTCTGACAAAACAGACTTTAAAACAACAAACATCAAAAAAGACAAAGAAGGGCATTACATAATGGCCAAGGGAACAATTCAACAAGAAGAGCTAACTATTCTAAATACACATGCACCCAATATAGGAGAACCCAGATTCACAAAATAAGTTCTTAGGGACCTACAAAGAGACTTAGACGCCCTCACAATAATAGTGGGAGACATTAACACTCCACTGTAAGTGTTAGATCAATGAGACAGAAAATTAACAAGGATATTCAGAATTTGAACTCAGCTCTGTATCAAGTGCATCCAGTAGACATCTACAGAACTCACTACCCCAAATCAACAGAATATACATTCTTCTCAGTGCCACATGGCACATATTGTAACTGGAAGTAAAATGCTCCTCAGCAAATGCAAAATAACTAAAATTATAACAAGCAGTCTCTCAGACCACAGAGCAATCAAATTAGAACCAGGATTAAGAAACTCACTCAAAACCACATAAGTTCATGGAAATTAAACAACCTGCTTCTCAACGACTACTGGGTAAATAATGAATTAAGGCAGAAATCAAGAAGTTCTTTGAAACCAATGAGAACAAAGAGACAGTGTACCAGAATCTCTGGGACACAGCTAAAGCAGTGTTAAGAAGGAAATTTTATAGCACTAAATGCCCACATCAGAAAGCTAGAAAGATCTGAAACTGACACCCTAACATAACAATTAAAAGAGCTAGAGAGACAAGAACAAACTAAACCAAAAGCTAGCAGAAGACAAGAAATAACTAAGATCAGAAAAGAATTGAAGATAGAAATACAAAAAACCCTCCAAAAAATCAATGACCCCAGGAGCTAATTTTTTGAAAAAAAATAACAAAATAGATAGACAGCTAGCAGAACTAATAAAGAAGAAGAGAAAGAAGAATGAAATAGACACAATAAAAAATGATAAAGTGGATATCACCAAAGGCCCCAAAGAAATGCAAACTACCATTAGAGAATACTATAAATGCCTCTATGCAAATAAACTAGAAAATCTAGAAGAAATGGATAAATTCTTAGATGCTTATACCCAACCAAGACTAAACCAGGACGAAGTTGAATCCATGAACAGTCCATTAACAAGCTCTGAAATTTAGGCAGTAATTAATAGCCTATGAACAAGAAAAGCCCAAAACCAGATGAATTCACAGATGAATTCTACCAGAAATACAAAGAGGAGCTGGTACCATTCCTTCTGAAGCTATTCCAAACATTTAAAAAGGAGGGACTCTCTCATAACTCATTTTATGAAGCCAGGATCATCCTTATACCAAAACCTGGAAGAGACATAACAAAAAAAAAAGAAAATTTTAGGCCAATATCCCTGATGAACATCAATGCAAAAATCTTCAATAAAATACTGGCAAACCAAATCCAGCAGCTCATCAAAAAATTTATCCACCATGATCAAGTTGGTTACATCCCTGGGATGCAAGGCTGGTTCAACATATGCCAATGAATAAATGTAATCCATCACATAAACAGAACCGAAGACAAAAACCACATGGTTATCTGAATAAATGTGGAAAAGGTCTTTGATACAATTCAACATCCCTTCGTCATGTTAAAAACTCTCACTAAACTAGGTATTGATGGAACATATCTCAAAGTAATAAGAGCTATTTATGACAAACTCACAGCCAATATCGTATCGAACAAAAAGCACTCCCTCTGAAAACCAGTACAAGACAAGGATGCCCTCTCTCACCATTCCTATCCAACATGGTATTTGGAAGTTCTGGCCAAGGCAATCAAGCAAGAGAAAGAAATAAAGGCCCAAAAACTTCTTGAACTAATAAGCAACTTCAGCAAAGTCTCAGGATATAAAATCAGTGTGCAAAAATCACAAGCATTCCTTTACACCAACCACAGACAATCAGAGAGCCAAATCACGAATGAACTCCCATTCGCAATCACTATGAACAGAATAAGATACCTAGGAATACTGCTACCAAGGGATGTAAAGGACCTCTTCAAGGAGAACTATACACCATTGCTCAAGGAAATAAGAGAGGACACAAACAAATGGAGAAACATTCCATGCTCATGGATAGGAAGAATCAATATTGTGAAAATGACCACACTGCCTAAAGTAATTTATACATTCAATGCTATTTCCATCAAACTACCATTGACATTCCTCACACAATTAGAAAAAATTATTTTAAGTTTCATATGGAATCAAAGAAGATCCATATAGCCAAGACAATCCTAAGCAAAAAGAACAAAGCTGGAGGCATCACACTACCTGACTTCAAACTATACTACAAGGTTACAGTAACCAAAACAACATGATACTGGTACCAAAACAGACATATAGACTAATAGAGCAGAACAGAGACCTCAGAAGTAA
>NW_022325737.1:0-9026 GCF_002776525.5 Piliocolobus tephrosceles | reverse complement strand
TTACTTCTGAGGTCTCTGTTCTGCTCTATTAGTCTATATGTCTGTTTTGGTACCAGTATCATGTTGTTTTGGTTACTGTAACCTTGTAGTATAGTTTGAAGTCAGGTAGTGTGATGCCTCCAGCTTTGTTCTTTTTGCTTAGGATTGTCTTGGCTATATGGATCTTCTTTGATTCCATATGAAACTTAAAATAATTTTTTCTAATTGTGTGAGGAATGTCAATGGTAGTTTGATGGAAATAGCATTGAATGTATAAATTACTTTAGGCAGTGTGGTCATTTTCACAATATTGATTCTTCCTATCCATGAGCATGGAATGTTTCTCCATTTGTTTGTGTCCTCTCTTATTTCCTTGAGCAATGGTGTATAGTTCTCCTTGAAGAGGTCCTTTACATCCCTTGGTAGCAGTATTCCTAGGTATCTTATTCTGTTCATAGTGATTGCGAATGGGAGTTCATTCGTGATTTGGCTCTCTGATTGTCTGTGGTTGGTGTAAAGGAATGCTTGTGATTTTTGCACACTGATTTTATATCCTGAGACTTTGCTGAAGTTGCTTATTAGTTCAAGAAGTTTTTGGGCCTTTATTTCTTTCTCTTGCTTGATTGCCTTGGCCAGAACTTCCAAATACCATGTTGGATAGGAATGGTGAGAGAGGGCATCCTTGTCTTGTACTGGTTTTCAGAGGGAGTGCTTTTTGTTCGATACGATATTGGCTGTGAGTTTGTCATAAATAGCTCTTATTACTTTGAGATATGTTCCATCAATACCTAGTTTAGTGAGAGTTTTTAACATGACGAAGGGATGTTGAATTGTATCAAAGACCTTTTCCACATTTATTCAGATAACCATGTGGTTTTTGTCTTCGGTTCTGTTTATGTGATGGATTACATTTATTCATTGGCATATGTTGAACCAGCCTTGCATCCCAGGGATGTAACCAACTTGATCATGGTGGATAAATTTTTTGATGAGCTGCTGGATTTGGTTTGCCAGTATTTTATTGAAGATTTTTGCATTGATGTTCATCAGGGATATTGGCCTAAAATTTTCTTTTTTTTTTGTTATGTCTCTTCCAGGTTTTGGTATAAGGATGATCCTGGCTTCATAAAATGAGTTATGAGAGAGTCCCTCCTTTTTAAATGTTTGGAATAGCTTCAGAAGGAATGGTACCAGCTCCTCTTTGTATTTCTGGTAGAATTCATCTGTGAATTCATCTGGTTTTGGGCTTTTCTTGTTCATAGGCTATTAATTACTGCCTAAATTTCAGAGCTTGTTAATGGACTGTTCATGGATTCAACTTCGTCCTGGTTTAGTCTTGGTTGGGTATAAGCATCTAAGAATTTATCCATTTCTTCTAGATTTTCTAGTTTATTTGCATAGAGGCATTTATAGTATTCTCTAATGGTAGTTTGCATTTCTTTGGGGCCTTTGGTGATATCCACTTTATCATTTTTTATTGTGTCTATTTCATTCTTCTTTCTCTTCTTCTTTATTAGTTCTGCTAGCTGTCTATCTATTTTGTTATTTTTTTTCAAAAAATTAGCTCCTGGGGTCATTGATTTTTTGGAGGGTTTTTTGTATTTCTATCTTCAATTCTTTTCTGATCTTAGTTATTTCTTGTCTTCTGCTAGCTTTTGGTTTAGTTTGTTCTTGTCTCTCTAGCTCTTTTAATTGTTATGTTAGGGTGTCAGTTTCAGATCTTTCTAGCTTTCTGATGTGGGCATTTAGTGCTATAAAATTTCCTTCTTAACACTGCTTTAGCTGTGTCCCAGAGATTCTGGTACACTGTCTCTTTGTTCTCATTGGTTTCAAAGAACTTCTTGATTTCTGCCTTAATTCATTATTTACCCAGTAGTCGTTGAGAAGCAGGTTGTTTAATTTCCATGAACTTATGTGGTTTTGAGTGAGTTTCTTAATCCTGGTTCTAATTTGATTGCTCTGTGGTCTGAGAGACTGCTTGTTATAATTTTAGTTATTTTGCATTTGCTGAGGAGCATTTTACTTCCAGTTACAATATGTGCCATGTGGCACTGAGAAGAATGTATATTCTGTTGATTTGGGGTAGTGAGTTCTGTAGATGTCTACTGGATGCACTTGATACAGAGCTGAGTTCAAATTCTGAATATCCTTGTTAATTTTCTGTCTCATTGATCTAACACTTACAGTGGAGTGTTAATGTCTCCCACTATTATTGTGAGGGAGTCTAAGTCTCTTTGTAGGTCCCTAAGAACTTATTTTGTGAATCTGGGTTCTCCTATATTGGGTGCATGTGTATTTAGAATAGTTAGCTCTTCTTGTTGAATTGTTCCCTTGGCCATTATGTAATGCCCTTCTTTGTCTTTTTTGATGTTTGTTGTTTTAAAGTCTGTTTTGTCAGAGACTGGGACTATAACCCCTGCTTTATTTTTGCTTTCCATTTGCTTGGTAAATTTTCCTCCATCTCTTTATTTTGAGCTTGTGTGTATCTTTGCACGTAAGATGGGTCTCCTGAATACAGCACACCAATAGGTCTTAACTCTTTATCCAATTTGCCTGTCTGTGCCTTTTAATTGGGGCATTTATTCTATTTACATTTAAGGTTAGCATTGGTATGTGTGAATTTGATCCTTTCATCATGATGCTGTTTGGTTATTTTGCACACTAGTTGATGCCGTTTCTTCATAGTGTCATGGTCTTTATATTTTGGTGTGTTTTTGTAGTGGCTGGTACCTTTTTTTTCCCCTCCATATTTAGTGTTTCTTTCAGGAACTCTTGCAGGGCAGTCCTGGTAGTAATGAAATCCCTCAGCATTTGCTTGTCTGGAAAGAATTTTATTTCTTCTTCATTTATGAAGCTTCATTTGGGTGGATATGAAATTCTGGGTTGAAAATTCTTTTCTTCAAAAATGTTGAATATTGGCCCCCAGTCTCTTCTGGCTTGTAGAATTTCTGCTGAGAGGTCTGCTGTTAGTCTGATGGCCTTCCCTCTGTAGGTGACCTGGCCTTTCTATCTGCCCTTAACATTTTTTCCTTCATTTCAACCTTGGAGAATCTGATGATTATGTGTCTTGGAGGTGATCTAGTGGAGTATCTTAATGGTGTTCTCTGTATTTCCTGAATTTGCTTGTTGTTCTCTTTGTTAGGTTGGGGAAGTTCTCCTGGATAATATCCTGAAGTGTGTTTTCCAGCTTGTTTCTGTTCTCCTCATCTCTTTCTAGTACTCCAATCAATCGTTGGTTCAGTCTTTTTATAAAGTCTCGTATTTCTTGGAGACTTTGTTCATTCCTTTTCATCCTTTTTTTCTCTATTCTTGTCTGCATGTCTTATTTCAGTAAGATGGTCTTCAAACTCTGATATCCTTTCTTCCACTTGGTCGATTTGGCTGTTGATACTTGTATATGCTTCATGAAGTTCTTGTGCTGTATTTCTCAGCTTCATCAGGTCATTTCTGTTCCTCTCTAAACTGGTTATTCTAGTTAGCAATTCCTCTAACCTTTTATCAAAGTTCTTAGCTTCTTTGCATCGGGTTAGAACATGCTCCTTAGGCTCAGTGCAGTTTTTTATTTCCCATCTTCTGAATGGGTCTCACCCAGTTCTGAGTGATCTCACTCAGGGTTTCCGCAGCTCACCCTGGGAAGCAGAAACCATTTAGTAAAGCACTTTGTCCCTTGGTGGAGAGGATGTGCTTCGCTGGGGGAAACCCACTCATCTGGGCTACCTGCATTCCTCAGAACTACTAGGAGGAGAGGGTAAGTCTGCTGATCTGCCGAGACTTCAGCCACCCCTGCCCCTAGAGGCTCAGGCCCAGGGAGATCTGAATTCTGTCTCTGAGCCTCTGGCTGGAGTTATTTGAGATCCTGCAGGGAAGGCCCACCCGATGAGGAAGGATGGGTCAGGGTTAGGCCTGAAGAGGCATTCTGGCTGCAGATTGCCACAGCAGGTGTGTTGGGCTGTGAGGACAACTCTTGGGATCAAGCCATCCAGCTTCCCTGGCTCCAGCATGGGAAAAGTACAGCCTGGAGCTATAGAAATGTTTGCTGCCCTTCCCACACCCAGGGAACTTAGCCTGTTAGGCCTTTGTGAGTCCCAGTGCTGCTGCTCCCCCAAGGAGCTCAAATGGCTTAGACAGCAGGAAGCTGCAGTCAGTGCTGGTTGCCCCTCCCGCCGGGAGTTTGGTGGGCTTAAGCAGATTCCAGCTAAGAGGCTGTAAGAGTCTGTACTTTTCAGGGTTGAGATGCTAGGCACCAATGGCATGGGTTTGTGAGTGGGATATTCCAATCTGTGAGTTGCACAGTTCTGTGGAAATAGCACAGTTTCCCCAGCTGGTAGCAAGCTCACTCACCTCCTCCCTTGGCTGGGTGGAGGGGGTTCCCCTTCACTGTGTGTCTCTCAGGTGGGAATGCTGCCTGTTGTTCTTTCTCTCCCTGAGTCACGCCAGCCTTCTAGTCAACTTTGAAGAGAGAACCTGGATACCTTGGTTGCTGGTGAAGGATTCACAGGCTTATGGTTTTTTTCTTTTTAAATTTTTATTATACTTTAAGTTCTAGGGTACAACGTGCAGGTACATGTGCCATGTTGGTTTGCTGCACCCATTAACTTATCATTTACATTAGGTATTTCTCCTAATGCTATCCCTCCCCACACCCCCACCCCATGACAAGCCCCCATGTGTGATGTTCCCCACCCTGCGTCCAAGTGATCTTATTGTTCAGTTCTCATCTGTGAGTGAGAACATGCGGTGTTTAGTTTTCTGTACTTGTGATAGTTTGCTCAGTATGATGGTTTCCCACTTCATACATGTCCCTGCAAAGGACATGAACTCATCCTCTTTTATGGCTGCATAGTATTCCATGGTGTATATGTGCCACATTTTCTTAATCCAGTCTATCATTGATGGACATTTGGGTTGGTTCCAAGTTTTTGCTATTGTGAATAGTGCCACAATAAACATACATGTGCATGTGTCTTTATAGTAGCATGATTTATAATCCTTTGGGTATATACCCAGTAATGTGATTGCTGGGTCAAATGGTATTTCTAGTTCTAGATCCTTGAGGAATCGCCACACCGTCTTCCACAATGGTTGAACTAGTTTACACTCCCGCCAGCAGTGTAAAAGCGTTCCTGTTTCTCCACAGCCTCTCCAGCATCTGTTGTTTCCTGACTTTTTAATAATTACCATTCTCACTGCTGTGAGATGGTATCTCATTGTGGTTTTGATTTGCATTTCTCTAACGACCAGTGATGGTGAGCTTTTTTTTTTTTTCATGTTTGTTGGCTGCATAAATGTCTTCTTTTGAGAATTGTCTGTTCATATCCTTTGCCCACTTTTTGATGGGGTTGTTTTTTTCTTGTAAATTTGTTTGAGTTCTTTGTAGGTTCTGGCTATTAGACCTTTGTCAGATGGGTAGATTGCAATAATTTTCTCCCATTCTGTAGGCCACCTGTTTACTCTGATGGTAGTTTATTTTGCTGTGCAGAAGCTCTTAAGTTTAATTAGATCCCATTTGTCTATTTTGGCTTTTGTTGCCATTGCTTTTTGTGTTTTAGTCATGAAGTTCTTGCCCATGCCTATGTCCTGAATGGTATTGCCTAGGTTTTCTTCTAGAGTTTTTATGGTTTTAGGTCTAACATTTAAGTCTCCAGTCCATCTTGAATTAATTTTTGTGTAAGGTGTAAGGAAGGGATCCAGTTTCAGCTTTCTACATTTGGCTAGTCAGCTTTCCCAGCACCATTTATTAAATAGGGAATTCTTTTCCCATTTATTGTTTTTGTCAGGATTATCAAAGATCAGATGGCTGTAGATGTGTGGTGTTATTTTTGAGGCCTCTGTTCTGTTCCATTGGTCTATCTCTCTGTTTTGGTACCAGTACCATGCTGTTTTGGTTACTGTAGCCTTGTAGTATAGTTTGAAGTCAGGTAGCATGATACCTCCAGGTTTGTTCTTTTTGCTTAGGATTGTCTTGGCAGTGTGGATTCTTTTTTGGTTCCATATGAACTTTAAAGTAGTTTTTTCCAATTCTGTGAAGAAAGTCATTGGTAGCTTGATGGGGATGGCATTGAATCTATAAATTACCTTGGGCAGTATGGTTATTTTCATGATACTGATTCTTCCTATCCATGAGCATGGAATGTTCTTCCATTTGTGTCCTCTCTTATTTCCTTGAGCAGTGGTTTGTAGTTCTCCTTGAAGAGATCCTTCACATTCCTTGTAAGTTGGATTCCTAGGTATTTTCTTCTCTTTGTAGCAACTGTGAATGGGAGTTCACTCATGATTTGGCTCTCTGTTTGTCTGCTATTGGTGTATAGGAATGCTTGTGATTTTTGCACCTTGATTTTGTATCCTGAGATTTTGCTGAAGTTGCTTGTCAACTTAAGGAGACTTTGGGCTGAGACAATGGAGTTTTCTAAATATACAATCATGTCATCTGCAAACAGAGACAATTTGACTTCCTCTTTTCCTAACTGAATACCCTTTATTTCTTTCTGTTGCCTGATTGCCCTGACCAGAACTTCCAACACTATGTTGAATAGGAGTGGTGAGAGAGGGCATCCCTGTCTTGTGCCAGATTTCAAAGGGAATGCTTCCAGTTTTTGCCCATTCAGTATGATATTGGCTGTGCATTTGTCATAGATAGCTCTTATTATTTTGAGATACGTTCCATCAATACCTAACTTCTTTTTTTCTTTATTTTTTCTCTGTCTTTGTGGTTTGATGAAATTTTGTCATATTGCTGTTTTATATTTTTCTCTTGCTCCTTGTGTGATTGTTTTATACAAACTGTGAATTTTATATCTTTTGTGCATTTTTGTGAATATCAACCTTTTGTTTCCATGTTTAAGACCCTTTTGAGCATTTCCTGTAGGACTAGATTAGTGGTGACAAAGTCTCTTAGCATTTGCTTGTCTAGGGAAAACTTTAATTCTCCTTCATTTATGAAGCTTATCAAAAGGATACAAACATCTGGCTGACAGTGTTTTTCTTTAAGCACTTTGTGAAGATACCATCTTGTTCACTTCTGGCCTGCAAGGTTTCTGTTGGAAAGTCTGCTGTTAGTTTGATGCAGTTTCCTTTATAGGTGACTAGATACTTTACTCTCACTAATTTTAAAATACTTTCACTTTTACTTTAGACCTTCTGAATATAATATGCCATGGTTAAGTCCTTTGTGCAACATATTTTCCTGGGGATCACTGGGCCTCCTGTATCTGGATGTCTGACTCTCTTGATAAACTTGGGAAGTTTTCATTGATTATTTCATTATATATATTTTCTAAAGTTTTGGTCTATCTACATCTGAGGGTGATATGGTTTGGATCTGTGTCCCCACTCAAATCTTATGTTGAATGTGGGGCCCCAATGTTGGAGGTGGGGCCTACTGGAAAATGATTGGATCATTGGGGCAGTTTCTCATAAATGGCTTAGTATCATTTCCTTGGTGCTGTTCTTGTAATAGTGAGTGAGTGAGTTATTATGAGATGTGGTGGATTGAAACTGTGTAGTGTGCACCTTCCTTGCCTCTTTCTCCTACTCCAGCCGTGTGATGTGCCTCACTCCCCCTTTGCCTTCTGCTGTGATTGGAGGCTTTCTAAAGCCTCCTTAGAAGCAGAAGCCACTGTGCTTTCTGTATATCCTGCAGAACTGTGAGTCAATTAAACCTCTTCTCTTTATAAATTATCCAGTCTCAGGCATTTCTTTATAGCAGTGCAAAAATGGACTAATAGAGGGTGATCTCAGGAATACCGATAATTCATAAGTTCCATCACTCTGTGTAGTCCCAGACATCTTGAAGGTGTTCATTCTTATTCTTTTTTTTTTTTTTTTTTTTTTGTCTGACTGGATAATTTCAAAAGACCTGTCTTCAATTTCTGAGATTTGTTATTCTGATTATTTTATTATTAATGATTTCAATGTATTTTGTATTTCTTTCAATGACTTTTTTAGTTCCAGATTTTCTGCTTGCTTTTTCTTTAAAATATTGATTTCTCTGGTAAATTTCTCGGTTCTTATCCTGAATTGATTTTCTGATTTCTTTGTATTTGTTTCTAGATTTCTGTTGTGAAGGGGTGGCCCGCCCCTCTACACCTGTGGGTATATCTCATCAGGTGGGATGAGAGACTGAGAAAAGAAATAAGACAGAGATAAAATATAGAGAAACAACAGTGGGCCCAGGAGACCGGTACTCAGCATACCAAGGATGTGCACTGGCACCAGTCTCTGAGTTCCCTCAGTTTTTATTGATTATTATTTTCATTATCTCAGCAAGAGGAATGTGATAGGAGAGCAGGGTGATAACAGGGAGAAGGTCAGCAAGAAAACATGTGAGCAAAAGAATCTATGTCATAATTAAGTTCAAGGGGAGGTACTATGCCTGGATGTGCACGTAGGCCAGATTTATGTTTCTCTCCACCCAAACATCTCAGTGGAGTAAAGAATAACAAAGCAGCATTGCTGCCAACATGTCTCGTCTCCTGCCATGGGGCAGTTTTTTCTCCTATCTCAGAACTGAACAAATGTACAATCGGGTTTTATACCGAGACGTTCAGTTCCCAGGGGCAGGCAGGAGACAGTGGCCCTCCTCTATCTCAACTGCAAGAGGCTTTCCTCTTTTACTAATCCACCTCAGCACAGACCCTTTACAGGCGTCGGGCTGGGGGATAGGTCAGGTCTTTCTAATTCCATGAGGCCATATTTCAGACTCTCACATGGGGAGAAACCTTGGACAATACCCAGCTTTTCAAGGCAGAGGTCCCTGCAGCTTTTCGCAGTGCATTGTGCCCCTGGTTTATTGAGACTAGAGAATGGCGATGACTTTTATCAAGCGTACTGCTTGTAAACATTTTGTTAACAAGGCATGTCCTGTATAGCCCTAGATCCCTTAAACCTTGATTTCCATACAACACATATTTCTGTGAGCACAAGGTTGGGGCAAAGTGGCTGGGGCAAAGTTACAAATTAACAGCATTTAAGCAAAGCAATTTTTCAAGGTACAGGTCAAAGTGGAATTTCTTATGTCTTCCCTTTCTGCATAGACACAGTAACAGTCT
>NW_022325736.1:0-9020 GCF_002776525.5 Piliocolobus tephrosceles | reverse complement strand
AGACTGTTACTGTGTCTATGCAGAAAGGGAAGACATAAGAAATTCCATTTTGACCTGTACCTTGAAAAATTGCTTTGCTTAAATGCTGTTAATTTGTAACTTTGCCCCAGCCACTTTGCCCCAACCTTGTGCTCACAGAAATATGTGTTGTATGAAATCAAGGTTTAAGGGATCTAGGGCTATACAGGACATGCCTTGTTAACAAAATCTTTACAAGCAGTAGGCTTGATAAAAGTCATCGCCATTCTCTAGTCTCAATAAACCAGGGGCACAATGCACTGTGAAAAGCTGCAGGGACCTCTGCCTTGAAAAGCTGGGTATTGTCCAAGGTTTATCCCCATGTGATAGTCTGAAATATGGCCTCATGGAATTAGAAAGACCTGACCATCCCCCAGACCGACGCCTGTAAAGGGTCTGTGCTGAGGTGGATTAGTAAAAGAGGAAAGCCTCTTGCAGTTGAGATAGAGGAGGGCCACTGTCTCCTGCCTGCCCCTGGGAACTGAACGTCTCGGTATAAAACCCGATTGTACATTTGTTCAGTTCTGAGATAGGAGAAAAAACTGCCCCATGGCAGGAGACGAGACATGTTGGCAGCAATGCTGCTTTGTTATTCTTTACTCCACTGAGATGTTTGGGTGGAGAGAAACATAAATCTGGCCTACGTGCACATCCAGGCATAGTACCTCCCCTTGAACTTAATTATGACATAGATTCTTTTGCTCACATGTTTTCTTGCTGACCTTCTCCCTGTTATCACCCTGCTCTCCTATCACATTCCTCTTGCTGAGATAATGAAAATAATAATCAATAAAAACTGAGGGAACTCAGAGACTGGTGCCAGTGCACATCCTTGGTATGCTGAGTACCGGTCTCCTGGGCCCACTGTTGTTTCTCTATATTTTATCTCTGTCTTATTTCTTTTCTCAGTCTCTCATCCCACCTGATGAGATATACCCACAGGTGTAGAGGGGCGGGCCACCCCTTCACAACAGAAATCTAGAAACAAATACAAAGAAATCAGAAAATCAATTCAGGATAAGAACCGAGAAATTTACCAGATAAATCAATATTTTAAAGAAAAAGCAAGCAGAAAATCTGGAACTAAAAAAGTCATTGAAAGAAATACAAAATACATTGAAATCATTAACAATAAAATAATCAGAATAACAAATCTCAGAAATTGAAGACAGGTCTTTTGAAATTATCCAGTCAGACAAAAAAAAAAAAAAAAAAAAAAGAATAAGAATGAACACCTTCAAGATGTCTGGGACTACACAGAGTGATGGAACTTATGAATTATCGGTATTCCTGAGATCACCCTCTATTAGTCCATTTTTGCACTGCTATAAAGAAATGCCTGAGACTGGATAATTTATAAAGAGAAGAGGTTTAATTGACTCACAGTTCTGCAGGATATACAGAAAGCACAGTGGCTTCTGCTTCTAAGGAGGCTTTAGAAAGCCTCCAATCACAGCAGAAGGCAAAGGGGGAGTGAGGCACATCACACGGCTGGAGTAGGAGAAAGAGGCAAGGAAGGTGCACACTACACAGTTTCAATCCACCACATCTCATAATAACTCACTCACTCACTATTACAAGAACAGCACCAAGGAAATGATACTAAGCCATTTATGAGAAACTGCCCCAATGATCCAATCATTTTCCAGTAGGCCCCACCTCCAACATTGGGGCCCCACATTCAACATAAGATTTGAGTGGGGACACAGATCCAAACCATATCACCCTCAGATGTAGATAGACCAAAACTTTAGAAAATATATATAATGAAATAATCAATGAAAACTTCCCAAGTTTATCAAGAGAGTCAGACATCCAGATACAGGAGGCCCAGTGATCCCCAGGAAAATATGTTGCACAAAGGACTTAACCATGGCATATTATATTCAGAAGGTCTAAAGTAAAAGTGAAAGTATTTTAAAATTAGTGAGAGTAAAGTATCTAGTCACCTATAAAGGAAACTGCATCAAACTAACAGCAGACTTTCCAACAGAAACCTTGCAGGCCAGAAGTGAACAAGATGGTATCTTCACAAAGTGCTTAAAGAAAAACACTGTCAGCCAGATGTTTGTATCCTTTTGATAAGCTTCATAAATGAAGGAGAATTAAAGTTTTCCCTAGACAAGCAAATGCTAAGAGACTTTGTCACCACTAATCTAGTCCTACAGGAAATGCTCAAAAGGGTCTTAAACATGGAAACAAAAGGTTGATATTCACAAAAATGCACAAAAGATATAAAATTCACAGTTTGTATAAAA
Organism: Piliocolobus tephrosceles; assembly: GCF_002776525.5. Lineage (NCBI taxonomy): Eukaryota > Metazoa > Chordata > Mammalia > Primates > Cercopithecidae > Piliocolobus > Piliocolobus tephrosceles. The sequence continues at coordinate 6,744 of NW_022325736.1, read as the reverse complement.
CAATCACACAAGGAGCAAGAGAAAAATATAAAACAGCAATATGACAAAATTTCATCAAACCACAAAGACAGAGAAAAAATAAAGAAAAAAAGAAGTTAGGTATTGATGGAACGTATCTCAAAATAATAAGAGCTATCTATGACAAATGCACAGCCAATATCATACTGAATGGGCAAAAACTGGAAGCATTCCCTTTGAAATCTGGCACAAGACAGGGATGCCCTCTCTCACCACTCCTATTCAACATAGTGTTGGAAGTTCTGGTCAGGGCAATCAGGCAACAGAAAGAAATAAAGGGTATTCAGTTAGGAAAAGAGGAAGTCAAATTGTCTCTGTTTGCAGATGACATGATTGTATATTTAGAAAACTCCATTGTCTCAGCCCAAAGTCTCCTTAAGTTGACAAGCAACTTCAGCAAAATCTCAGGATACAAAATCAAGGTGCAAAAATCACAAGCATTCCTATACACCAATAGCAGACAAACAGAGAGCCAAATCATGAGTGAACTCCCATTCACAGTTGCTACAAAGAGAAGAAAATACCTAGGAATCCAACTTACAAGGAATGTGAAGGATCTCTTCAAGGAGAACTACAAACCACTGCTCAAGGAAATAAGAGAGGACACAAATGGAAGAACATTCCATGCTCATGGATAGGAAGAATCAGTATCATGAAAATAACCATACTGCCCAAGGTAATTTATAGATTCAATGCCATCCCCATCAAGCTACCAATGACTTTCTTCACAGAATTGGAAAAAACTACTTTAAAGTTCATATGGAACCAAAAAAGAATCCACACTGCCAAGACAATCCTAAGCAAAAAGAACAAACCTGGAGGTATCATGCTACCTGACTTCAAACTATACTACAAGGCTACAGTAACCAAAACAGCATGGTACTGGTACCAAAACAGAGAGATAGACCAATGGAACAGAACAGAGGCCTCAAAAATAACACCACACATCTACAGCCATCTGATCTTTGATAATCCTGACAAAAACAATAAATGGGAAAAGAATTCCCTATTTAATAAATGGTGCTGGGAAAGCTGACTAGCCAAATGTAGAAAGCTGAAACTGGATCCCTTCCTTACACCTTACACAAAAATTAATTCAAGATGGACTGGAGACTTAAATGTTAGACCTAAAACCATAAAAACTCTAGAAGAAAACCTAGGCAATACCATTCAGGACATAGGCATGGGCAAGAACTTCATGACTAAAACACAAAAAGCAATGGCAACAAAAGCCAAAATAGACAAATGGGATCTAATTAAACTTAAGAGCTTCTGCACAGCAAAATAAACTACCATCAGAGTAAACAGGTGGCCTACAGAATGGGAGAAAATTATTGCAATCTACCCATCTGACAAAGGTCTAATAGCCAGAACCTACAAAGAACTCAAACAAATTTACAAGAAAAAAACAACCCCATCAAAAAGTGGGCAAAGGATATGAACAGACAATTCTCAAAAGAAGACATTTATGCAGCCAACAAACATGAAAAAAAAAAAAAGCTCACCATCACTGGTCGTTAGAGAAATGCAAATCAAAACCACAATGAGATACCATCTCACAGCAGTGAGAATGGTAATTATTAAAAAGTCAGGAAACAACAGATGCTGGAGAGGCTGTGGAGAAACAGGAACGCTTTTACACTGCTGGCGGGAGTGTAAACTAGTTCAACCATTGTGGAAGACGGTGTGGCGATTCCTCAAGGATCTAGAACTAGAAATACCATTTGACCCAGCAATCACATTACTGGGTATATACCCAAAGGATTATAAATCATGCTACTATAAAGACACATGCACATGTATGTTTATTGTGGCACTATTCACAATAGCAAAAACTTGGAACCAACCCAAATGTCCATCAATGATAGACTGGATTAAGAAAATGTGGCACATATACACCATGGAATACTATGCAGCCATAAAAGAGGATGAGTTCATGTCCTTTGCAGGGACATGTATGAAGTGGGAAACCATCATACTGAGCAAACTATCACAAGTACAGAAAACTAAACACCGCATGTTCTCACTCACAGATGAGAACTGAACAATAAGATCACTTGGACGCAGGGTGGGGAACATCACACATGGGGGCTTGTCATGGGGTGGGGGTGTGGGGAGGGATAGCATTAGGAGAAATACCTAATGTAAATGATAAGTTAATGGGTGCAGCAAACCAACATGGCACATGTACCTGCACGTTGTACCCTAGAACTTAAAGTATAATAAAAATTTAAAAAGAAAAAAACCATAAGCCTGTGAATCCTTCACCAGCAACCAAGGTATCCAGGTTCTCTCTTCAAAGTTGACTAGAAGGCTGGCGTGACTCAGGGAGAGAAAGAACAACAGGCAGCATTCCCACCTGAGAGACACACAGTGAAGGGGAACCCCCTCCACCCAGCCAAGGGAGGAGGTGAGTGAGCTTGCTACCAGCTGGGGAAACTGTGCTATTTCCACAGAACTGTGCAACTCACAGATTGGAATATCCCACTCACAAACCCATGCCATTGGTGCCTAGCATCTCAACCCTGAAAAGTACAGACTCTTACAGCCTCTTAGCTGGAATCTGCTTAAGCCCACCAAACTCCCGGCGGGAGGGGCAACCAGCACTGACTGCAGCTTCCTGCTGTCTAAGCCATTTGAGCTCCTTGGGGGAGCAGCAGCACTGGGACTCACAAAGGCCTAACAGGCTAAGTTCCCTGGGTGTGGGAAGGGCAGCAAACATTTCTATAGCTCCAGGCTGTACTTTTCCCATGCTGGAGCCAAGGAAGCTGGATGGCTTGATCCCAAGAGTTGTCCTCACAGCCCAACACACCTGCTGTGGCAATCTGCAGCCAGAATGCCTCTTCAGGCCTAACCCTGACCCATCCTTCCTCATCGGGTGGGCCTTCCCTGCAGGATCTCAAATAACTCCAGCCAGAGGCTCAGAGACAGAATTCAGATCTCCCTGGGCCTGAGCCTCTAGGGGCAGGGGTGGCTGCAGTCTCGGCAGATCAGCAGACTTACCCTCTCCTCCTAGTAGTTCTGAGGAATGCAGGTAGCCCAGATGAGTGGGTTTCCCCCAGCGAAGCACATCCTCTCCACCAAGGGACAAAGTGCTTTACTAAATGGTTTCTGCTTCCCAGGGTGAGCTGCGGAAACCCTGAGTGAGATCACTCAGAACTGGGTGAGACCCATTCAGAAGATGGGAAATAAAAAACTGCACTGAGCCTAAGGAGCATGTTCTAACCCGATGCAAAGAAGCTAAGAACTTTGATAAAAGGTTAGAGGAATTGCTAACTAGAATAACCAGTTTAGAGAGGAACAGAAATGACCTGATGAAGCTGAGAAATACAGCACAAGAACTTCATGAAGCATATACAAGTATCAACAGCCAAATCGACCAAGTGGAAGAAAGGATATCAGAGTTTGAAGACCATCTTACTGAAATAAGACATGCAGACAAGAATAGAGAAAAAAAGGATGAAAAGGAATGAACAAAGTCTCCAAGAAATACGAGACTTTATAAAAAGACTGAACCAACGATTGATTGGAGTACTAGAAAGAGATGAGGAGAACAGAAACAAGCTGGAAAACACACTTCAGGATATTATCCAGGAGAACTTCCCCAACCTAACAAAGAGAACAACAAGCAAATTCAGGAAATACAGAGAACACCATTAAGATACTCCACTAGATCACCTCCAAGACACATAATCATCAGATTCTCCAAGGTTGAAATGAAGGAAAAAATGTTAAGGGCAGATAGAAAGGCCAGGTCACCTACAGAGGGAAGGCCATCAGACTAACAGCAGACCTCTCAGCAGAAATTCTACAAGCCAGAAGAGACTGGGGGCCAATATTCAACATTTTTGAAGAAAAGAATTTTCAACCCAGAATTTCATATCCACCCAAATGAAGCTTCATAAATGAAGAAGAAATAAAATTCTTTCCAGACAAGCAAATGCTGAGGGATTTCATTACTACCAGGACTGCCCTGCAAGAGTTCCTGAAAGAAACACTAAATATGGAGGGGAAAAAAAAGGTACCAGCCACTACAAAAACACACCAAAATATAAAGACCATGACACTATGAAGAAACGGCATCAACTAGTGTGCAAAATAACCAAACAGCATCATGATGAAAGGATCAAATTCACACATACCAATGCTAACCTTAAATGTAAATAGAATAAATGCCCCAATTAAAAGGCACAGACAGGCAAATTGGATAAAGAGTTAAGACCTATTGGTGTGCTGTATTCAGGAGACCCATCTTACGTGCAAAGATACACACAAGCTCAAAATAAAGAGATGGAGGAAAATTTACCAAGCAAATGGAAAGCAAAAATAAAGCAGGGGTTATAGTCCCAGTCTCTGACAAAACAGACTTTAAAACAACAAACATCAAAAAAGACAAAGAAGGGCATTACATAATGGCCAAGGGAACAATTCAACAAGAAGAGCTAACTATTCTAAATACACATGCACCCAATATAGGAGAACCCAGATTCACAAAATAAGTTCTTAGGGACCTACAAAGAGACTTAGACGCCCTCACAATAATAGTGGGAGACATTAACACTCCACTGTAAGTGTTAGATCAATGAGACAGAAAATTAACAAGGATATTCAGAATTTGAACTCAGCTCTGTATCAAGTGCATCCAGTAGACATCTACAGAACTCACTACCCCAAATCAACAGAATATACATTCTTCTCAGTGCCACATGGCACATATTGTAACTGGAAGTAAAATGCTCCTCAGCAAATGCAAAATAACTAAAATTATAACAAGCAGTCTCTCAGACCACAGAGCAATCAAATTAGAACCAGGATTAAGAAACTCACTCAAAACCACATAAGTTCATGGAAATTAAACAACCTGCTTCTCAACGACTACTGGGTAAATAATGAATTAAGGCAGAAATCAAGAAGTTCTTTGAAACCAATGAGAACAAAGAGACAGTGTACCAGGATCTCTGGGACACAGCTAAAGCAGTGTTAAGAAGGAAATTTTATAGCACTAAATGCCCACATCAGAAAGCTAGAAAGATCTGAAACTGGCACCCTAACATAACAATTAAAAGAGCTAGAGAGACAAGAACAAACTAAACCAAAAGCTAGCAGAAGACAAGAAATAACTAAGATCCGAAAAGAATTGAAGATAGAAACACAAAAAACCCTCCAAAAAATCAATGACCCCAGGAGCTAAATTTTTGAAAAAAATAACAACATAGGTAGACAACTAGCAGAACTAATAAAGAAGAGAAAGAAGAATGAAATAGACACAATAAAAAATGATAAAGAGGATATCACCAAAGGCCCCACAGAAATGCAAACTACCATTAGAGAATACCATAAATGCCTCTATGCAAATAAACTAGAAAATCTAGAAGAAATGGATAAACTCTTAGATGCATATACCCAACCAAGACTAAACCAGGACGAAGTTGAATCCATGAATAGACCATTAACAAGCTCTGAAATTTAGGCAGTAATTAATAGCCTATGAACAAAGAAAAGCCCAAAACCAGATGAATTCACAGCTGAATTCTACCAGAAATACAAAGAGGAGCTGGTACCATTCCTCCTGGAACTATTTCAAACATTTAAAAAGGAGGGACTCTCTCATAACTCATTTTATGAAGCCAGCATCATCCTTATACCAAAACCTGGAAGAGACATAACAAACAAAAAGAAAATTTTAGGCCGATATCCCTGATGAACATCAATGCAAAAATCTTCAATAAAATACTGGCAAACCAAATCCAGCAGCTCATCAAAAAATTTATCCACCATGATCAAGTTGGTTATATCCCTGGGATGTGAGGCTGGTTCAACATATGCCAATGAATAAACGTAATCCATCACATAAACAGAACCGAAGACAAAAACCACATGGTTATCTGAATAAATGCGGAAAAGGTCTTTGATAAAATTCAACATCCCTTCTTCCTGTTAAAAACTCTCACTAAACTAGGTATTGATGGAACATATCTCAAAGTAATAAGAGCTATTTATGACAAACCCACAGCCAATATCGTTTCAAACGAAAAGCACTCCCTCTGAAAACCAGTACAAGACAAGGATGCCCTCTCTCACCATTCCTATCCAACATGGTATTTGGAAGTTCTGGCCAAGGCAATCAAGCAAGAGAAAGAAATAAAGGCCCAAAAACTTCTTGAACTAATAAGCAACTTCAGCAAAGTCTCAGGATATAAAATCAGTGTGCAAAAATCACAAGCATTCCTTTACACCAACCACAGACAATCAGAGAGCCAAATCACGAATGAACTCCCATTCGCAATCACTATGAACAGAATAAGATACCTAGGAATACTGCTACCAAGGGATGTAAAGGACCTCTTCAAGGAGAACTATACACCATTGCTCAAGGAAATAAGAGAGGACACAAACAAATGGAGAAACATTCCATGCTCATGGATAGGAAGAATCAATATTGTGAAAATGACCACACTGCCTAAAGTAATTTATACATTCAATGCTATTTCCATCAAACTACCATTGACATTCCTCACACAATTAGAAAAAATTATTTTAAGTTTCATATGGAATCAAAGAAGATCCATATAGCCAAGACAATCCTAAGCAAAAAGAACAAAGCTGGAGGCATCACACTACCTGACTTCAAACTATACTACAAGGTTACAGTAACCAAAACAACATGATACTGGTACCAAAACAGACATATAGACTAATAGAGCAGAACAGAGACCTCAGAAGTAA
>NW_022325735.1:0-9020 GCF_002776525.5 Piliocolobus tephrosceles | reverse complement strand
TTACTTCTGAGGTCTCTGTTCTGCTCTATTAGTCTATATGTCTGTTTTGGTACCAGTATCATGTTGTTTTGGTTACTGTAACCTTGTAGTATAGTTTGAAGTCAGGTAGTGTGATGCCTCCAGCTTTGTTCTTTTTGCTTAGGATTGTCTTGGCTATATGGATCTTCTTTGATTCCATATGAAACTTAAAATAATTTTTTCTAATTGTGTGAGGAATGTCAATGGTAGTTTGATGGAAATAGCATTGAATGTATAAATTACTTTAGGCAGTGTGGTCATTTTCACAATATTGATTCTTCCTATCCATGAGCATGGAATGTTTCTCCATTTGTTTGTGTCCTCTCTTATTTCCTTGAGCAATGGTGTATAGTTCTCCTTGAAGAGGTCCTTTACATCCCTTGGTAGCAGTATTCCTAGGTATCTTATTCTGTTCATAGTGATTGCGAATGGGAGTTCATTCGTGATTTGGCTCTCTGATTGTCTGTGGTTGGTGTAAAGGAATGCTTGTGATTTTTGCACACTGATTTTATATCCTGAGACTTTGCTGAAGTTGCTTATTAGTTCAAGAAGTTTTTGGGCCTTTATTTCTTTCTCTTGCTTGATTGCCTTGGCCAGAACTTCCAAATACCATGTTGGATAGGAATGGTGAGAGAGGGCATCCTTGTCTTGTACTGGTTTTCAGAGGGAGTGCTTTTCGTTCGAAACGATATTGGCTGTGGGTTTGTCATAAATAGCTCTTATTACTTTGAGATATGTTCCATCAATACCTAGTTTAGTGAGAGTTTTTAACATGAAGAAGGGATGTTGAATTTTATCAAAGACCTTTTCCGCATTTATTCAGATAACCATGTGGTTTTTGTCTTTGGTTCTGTTTATGTGATGGATTACGTTTATTCATTGGCATATGTTGAACCAGCCTCACATCCCAGGGATGTAACCAACTTGATCATGGTGGATAAATTTTTTGATGAGCTGCTGGATTTGGTTTGCCAGTATTTTATTGAAGATTTTTGCATTGATGTTCATCAGGGATATCGGCCTAAAATTTTCTTTTTGTTTGTTATGTCTCTTCCAGGTTTTGGTATAAGGATGATGCTGGCTTCATAAAATGAGTTATGAGAGAGTCCCTCCTTTTTAAATGTTTGGAATAGTTCCAGGAGGAATGGTACCAGCTCCTCTTTGTATTTCTGGTAGAATTCAGCTGTGAATTCATCTGGTTTTGGGCTTTTCTTTGTTCATAGGCTATTAATTACTGCCTAAATTTCAGAGCTTGTTAATGGTCTATTCATGGATTCAACTTTGTCCTGGTTTAGTCTTGGTTGGGTATATGCATCTAAGAGTTTATCCATTTCTTCTAGATTTTCTAGTTTATTTGCATAGAGGCATTTATGGTATTCTCTAATGGTAGTTTGCATTTCTGTGGGGCCTTTGGTGATATCCTCTTTATCATTTTTTATTGTGTCTATTTCATTCTTCTTTCTCTTCTTTATTAGTTCTGCTAGTTGTCTACCTATGTTGTTATTTTTTTCAAAAATTTAGCTCCTGGGGTCATTGATTTTTTGGAGGGTTTTTTGTGTTTCTATCTTCAATTCTTTTCGGATCTTAGTTATTTCTTGTCTTCTGCTAGCTTTTGGTTTAGTTTGTTCTTGTCTCTCTAGCTCTTTTAATTGTTATGTTAGGGTGCCAGTTTCAGATCTTTCTAGCTTTCTGATGTGGGCATTTAGTGCTATAAAATTTCCTTCTTAACACTGCTTTAGCTGTGTCCCAGAGATCCTGGTACACTGTCTCTTTGTTCTCATTGGTTTCAAAGAACTTCTTGATTTCTGCCTTAATTCATTATTTACCCAGTAGTCGTTGAGAAGCAGGTTGTTTAATTTCCATGAACTTATGTGGTTTTGAGTGAGTTTCTTAATCCTGGTTCTAATTTGATTGCTCTGTGGTCTGAGAGACTGCTTGTTATAATTTTAGTTATTTTGCATTTGCTGAGGAGCATTTTACTTCCAGTTACAATATGTGCCATGTGGCACTGAGAAGAATGTATATTCTGTTGATTTGGGGTAGTGAGTTCTGTAGATGTCTACTGGATGCACTTGATACAGAGCTGAGTTCAAATTCTGAATATCCTTGTTAATTTTCTGTCTCATTGATCTAACACTTACAGTGGAGTGTTAATGTCTCCCACTATTATTGTGAGGGAGTCTAAGTCTCTTTGTAGGTCCCTAAGAACTTATTTTGTGAATCTGGGTTCTCCTATATTGGGTGCATGTGTATTTAGAATAGTTAGCTCTTCTTGTTGAATTGTTCCCTTGGCCATTATGTAATGCCCTTCTTTGTCTTTTTTGATGTTTGTTGTTTTAAAGTCTGTTTTGTCAGAGACTGGGACTATAACCCCTGCTTTATTTTTGCTTTCCATTTGCTTGGTAAATTTTCCTCCATCTCTTTATTTTGAGCTTGTGTGTATCTTTGCACGTAAGATGGGTCTCCTGAATACAGCACACCAATAGGTCTTAACTCTTTATCCAATTTGCCTGTCTGTGCCTTTTAATTGGGGCATTTATTCTATTTACATTTAAGGTTAGCATTGGTATGTGTGAATTTGATCCTTTCATCATGATGCTGTTTGGTTATTTTGCACACTAGTTGATGCCGTTTCTTCATAGTGTCATGGTCTTTATATTTTGGTGTGTTTTTGTAGTGGCTGGTACCTTTTTTTTCCCCTCCATATTTAGTGTTTCTTTCAGGAACTCTTGCAGGGCAGTCCTGGTAGTAATGAAATCCCTCAGCATTTGCTTGTCTGGAAAGAATTTTATTTCTTCTTCATTTATGAAGCTTCATTTGGGTGGATATGAAATTCTGGGTTGAAAATTCTTTTCTTCAAAAATGTTGAATATTGGCCCCCAGTCTCTTCTGGCTTGTAGAATTTCTGCTGAGAGGTCTGCTGTTAGTCTGATGGCCTTCCCTCTGTAGGTGACCTGGCCTTTCTATCTGCCCTTAACATTTTTTCCTTCATTTCAACCTTGGAGAATCTGATGATTATGTGTCTTGGAGGTGATCTAGTGGAGTATCTTAATGGTGTTCTCTGTATTTCCTGAATTTGCTTGTTGTTCTCTTTGTTAGGTTGGGGAAGTTCTCCTGGATAATATCCTGAAGTGTGTTTTCCAGCTTGTTTCTGTTCTCCTCATCTCTTTCTAGTACTCCAATCAATCGTTGGTTCAGTCTTTTTATAAAGTCTCGTATTTCTTGGAGACTTTGTTCATTCCTTTTCATCCTTTTTTTCTCTATTCTTGTCTGCATGTCTTATTTCAGTAAGATGGTCTTCAAACTCTGATATCCTTTCTTCCACTTGGTCGATTTGGCTGTTGATACTTGTATATGCTTCATGAAGTTCTTGTGCTGTATTTCTCAGCTTCATCAGGTCATTTCTGTTCCTCTCTAAACTGGTTATTCTAGTTAGCAATTCCTCTAACCTTTTATCAAAGTTCTTAGCTTCTTTGCATCGGGTTAGAACATGCTCCTTAGGCTCAGTGCAGTTTTTTATTTCCCATCTTCTGAATGGGTCTCACCCAGTTCTGAGTGATCTCACTCAGGGTTTCCGCAGCTCACCCTGGGAAGCAGAAACCATTTAGTAAAGCACTTTGTCCCTTGGTGGAGAGGATGTGCTTCGCTGGGGGAAACCCACTCATCTGGGCTACCTGCATTCCTCAGAACTACTAGGAGGAGAGGGTAAGTCTGCTGATCTGCCGAGACTGCAGCCACCCCTGCCCCTAGAGGCTCAGGCCCAGGGAGATCTGAATTCTGTCTCTGAGCCTCTGGCTGGAGTTATTTGAGATCCTGCAGGGAAGGCCCACCCGATGAGGAAGGATGGGTCAGGGTTAGGCCTGAAGAGGCATTCTGGCTGCAGATTGCCACAGCAGGTGTGTTGGGCTGTGAGGACAACTCTTGGGATCAAGCCATCCAGCTTCCTTGGCTCCAGCATGGGAAAAGTACAGCCTGGAGCTATAGAAATGTTTGCTGCCCTTCCCACACCCAGGGAACTTAGCCTGTTAGGCCTTTGTGAGTCCCAGTGCTGCTGCTCCCCCAAGGAGCTCAAATGGCTTAGACAGCAGGAAGCTGCAGTCAGTGCTGGTTGCCCCTCCCGCCGGGAGTTTGGTGGGCTTAAGCAGATTCCAGCTAAGAGGCTGTAAGAGTCTGTACTTTTCAGGGTTGAGATGCTAGGCACCAATGGCATGGGTTTGTGAGTGGGATATTCCAATCTGTGAGTTGCACAGTTCTGTGGAAATAGCACAGTTTCCCCAGCTGGTAGCAAGCTCACTCACCTCCTCCCTTGGCTGGGTGGAGGGGGTTCCCCTTCACTGTGTGTCTCTCAGGTGGGAATGCTGCCTGTTGTTCTTTCTCTCCCTGAGTCACGCCAGCCTTCTAGTCAACTTTGAAGAGAGAACCTGGATACCTTGGTTGCTGGTGAAGGATTCACAGGCTTATGGTTTTTTTCTTTTTAAATTTTTATTATACTTTAAGTTCTAGGGTACAACGTGCAGGTACATGTGCCATGTTGGTTTGCTGCACCCATTAACTTATCATTTACATTAGGTATTTCTCCTAATGCTATCCCTCCCCACACCCCCACCCCATGACAAGCCCCCATGTGTGATGTTCCCCACCCTGCGTCCAAGTGATCTTATTGTTCAGTTCTCATCTGTGAGTGAGAACATGCGGTGTTTAGTTTTCTGTACTTGTGATAGTTTGCTCAGTATGATGGTTTCCCACTTCATACATGTCCCTGCAAAGGACATGAACTCATCCTCTTTTATGGCTGCATAGTATTCCATGGTGTATATGTGCCACATTTTCTTAATCCAGTCTATCATTGATGGACATTTGGGTTGGTTCCAAGTTTTTGCTATTGTGAATAGTGCCACAATAAACATACATGTGCATGTGTCTTTATAGTAGCATGATTTATAATCCTTTGGGTATATACCCAGTAATGTGATTGCTGGGTCAAATGGTATTTCTAGTTCTAGATCCTTGAGGAATCGCCACACCGTCTTCCACAATGGTTGAACTAGTTTACACTCCCGCCAGCAGTGTAAAAGCGTTCCTGTTTCTCCACAGCCTCTCCAGCATCTGTTGTTTCCTGACTTTTTAATAATTACCATTCTCACTGCTGTGAGATGGTATCTCATTGTGGTTTTGATTTGCATTTCTCTAACGACCAGTGATGGTGAGCTTTTTTTTTTTTTCATGTTTGTTGGCTGCATAAATGTCTTCTTTTGAGAATTGTCTGTTCATATCCTTTGCCCACTTTTTGATGGGGTTGTTTTTTTCTTGTAAATTTGTTTGAGTTCTTTGTAGGTTCTGGCTATTAGACCTTTGTCAGATGGGTAGATTGCAATAATTTTCTCCCATTCTGTAGGCCACCTGTTTACTCTGATGGTAGTTTATTTTGCTGTGCAGAAGCTCTTAAGTTTAATTAGATCCCATTTGTCTATTTTGGCTTTTGTTGCCATTGCTTTTTGTGTTTTAGTCATGAAGTTCTTGCCCATGCCTATGTCCTGAATGGTATTGCCTAGGTTTTCTTCTAGAGTTTTTATGGTTTTAGGTCTAACATTTAAGTCTCCAGTCCATCTTGAATTAATTTTTGTGTAAGGTGTAAGGAAGGGATCCAGTTTCAGCTTTCTACATTTGGCTAGTCAGCTTTCCCAGCACCATTTATTAAATAGGGAATTCTTTTCCCATTTATTGTTTTTGTCAGGATTATCAAAGATCAGATGGCTGTAGATGTGTGGTGTTATTTTTGAGGCCTCTGTTCTGTTCCATTGGTCTATCTCTCTGTTTTGGTACCAGTACCATGCTGTTTTGGTTACTGTAGCCTTGTAGTATAGTTTGAAGTCAGGTAGCATGATACCTCCAGGTTTGTTCTTTTTGCTTAGGATTGTCTTGGCAGTGTGGATTCTTTTTTGGTTCCATATGAACTTTAAAGTAGTTTTTTCCAATTCTGTGAAGAAAGTCATTGGTAGCTTGATGGGGATGGCATTGAATCTATAAATTACCTTGGGCAGTATGGTTATTTTCATGATACTGATTCTTCCTATCCATGAGCATGGAATGTTCTTCCATTTGTGTCCTCTCTTATTTCCTTGAGCAGTGGTTTGTAGTTCTCCTTGAAGAGATCCTTCACATTCCTTGTAAGTTGGATTCCTAGGTATTTTCTTCTCTTTGTAGCAACTGTGAATGGGAGTTCACTCATGATTTGGCTCTCTGTTTGTCTGCTATTGGTGTATAGGAATGCTTGTGATTTTTGCACCTTGATTTTGTATCCTGAGATTTTGCTGAAGTTGCTTGTCAACTTAAGGAGACTTTGGGCTGAGACAATGGAGTTTTCTAAATATACAATCATGTCATCTGCAAACAGAGACAATTTGACTTCCTCTTTTCCTAACTGAATACCCTTTATTTCTTTCTGTTGCCTGATTGCCCTGACCAGAACTTCCAACACTATGTTGAATAGGAGTGGTGAGAGAGGGCATCCCTGTCTTGTGCCAGATTTCAAAGGGAATGCTTCCAGTTTTTGCCCATTCAGTATGATATTGGCTGTGCATTTGTCATAGATAGCTCTTATTATTTTGAGATACGTTCCATCAATACCTAACTTCTTTTTTTCTTTATTTTTTCTCTGTCTTTGTGGTTTGATGAAATTTTGTCATATTGCTGTTTTATATTTTTCTCTTGCTCCTTGTGTGATTGTTTTATACAAACTGTGAATTTTATATCTTTTGTGCATTTTTGTGAATATCAACCTTTTGTTTCCATGTTTAAGACCCTTTTGAGCATTTCCTGTAGGACTAGATTAGTGGTGACAAAGTCTCTTAGCATTTGCTTGTCTAGGGAAAACTTTAATTCTCCTTCATTTATGAAGCTTATCAAAAGGATACAAACATCTGGCTGACAGTGTTTTTCTTTAAGCACTTTGTGAAGATACCATCTTGTTCACTTCTGGCCTGCAAGGTTTCTGTTGGAAAGTCTGCTGTTAGTTTGATGCAGTTTCCTTTATAGGTGACTAGATACTTTACTCTCACTAATTTTAAAATACTTTCACTTTTACTTTAGACCTTCTGAATATAATATGCCATGGTTAAGTCCTTTGTGCAACATATTTTCCTGGGGATCACTGGGCCTCCTGTATCTGGATGTCTGACTCTCTTGATAAACTTGGGAAGTTTTCATTGATTATTTCATTATATATATTTTCTAAAGTTTTGGTCTATCTACATCTGAGGGTGATATGGTTTGGATCTGTGTCCCCACTCAAATCTTATGTTGAATGTGGGGCCCCAATGTTGGAGGTGGGGCCTACTGGAAAATGATTGGATCATTGGGGCAGTTTCTCATAAATGGCTTAGTATCATTTCCTTGGTGCTGTTCTTGTAATAGTGAGTGAGTGAGTTATTATGAGATGTGGTGGATTGAAACTGTGTAGTGTGCACCTTCCTTGCCTCTTTCTCCTACTCCAGCCGTGTGATGTGCCTCACTCCCCCTTTGCCTTCTGCTGTGATTGGAGGCTTTCTAAAGCCTCCTTAGAAGCAGAAGCCACTGTGCTTTCTGTATATCCTGCAGAACTGTGAGTCAATTAAACCTCTTCTCTTTATAAATTATCCAGTCTCAGGCATTTCTTTATAGCAGTGCAAAAATGGACTAATAGAGGGTGATCTCAGGAATACCGATAATTCATAAGTTCCATCACTCTGTGTAGTCCCAGACATCTTGAAGGTGTTCATTCTTATTCTTTTTTTTTTTTTTTTTTTTTTGTCTGACTGGATAATTTCAAAAGACCTGTCTTCAATTTCTGAGATTTGTTATTCTGATTATTTTATTGTTAATGATTTCAATGTATTTTGTATTTCTTTCAATGACTTTTTTAGTTCCAGATTTTCTGCTTGCTTTTTCTTTAAAATATTGATTTATCTGGTAAATTTCTCGGTTCTTATCCTGAATTGATTTTCTGATTTCTTTGTATTTGTTTCTAGATTTCTGTTGTGAAGGGGTGGCCCGCCCCTCTACACCTGTGGGTATATCTCATCAGGTGGGATGAGAGACTGAGAAAAGAAATAAGACAGAGATAAAATATAGAGAAACAACAGTGGGCCCAGGAGACCGGTACTCAGCATACCAAGGATGTGCACTGGCACCAGTCTCTGAGTTCCCTCAGTTTTTATTGATTATTATTTTCATTATCTCAGCAAGAGGAATGTGATAGGAGAGCAGGGTGATAACAGGGAGAAGGTCAGCAAGAAAACATGTGAGCAAAAGAATCTATGTCATAATTAAGTTCAAGGGGAGGTACTATGCCTGGATGTGCACGTAGGCCAGATTTATGTTTCTCTCCACCCAAACATCTCAGTGGAGTAAAGAATAACAAAGCAGCATTGCTGCCAACATGTCTCGTCTCCTGCCATGGGGCAGTTTTTTCTCCTATCTCAGAACTGAACAAATGTACAATCGGGTTTTATACCGAGACGTTCAGTTCCCAGGGGCAGGCAGGAGACAGTGGCCCTCCTCTATCTCAACTGCAAGAGGCTTTCCTCTTTTACTAATCCACCTCAGCACAGACCCTTTACAGGCGTCGGTCTGGGGGATGGTCAGGTCTTTCTAATTCCATGAGGCCATATTTCAGACTATCACATGGGGATAAACCTTGGACAATACCCAGCTTTTCAAGGCAGAGGTCCCTGCAGCTTTTCACAGTGCATTGTGCCCCTGGTTTATTGAGACTAGAGAATGGCGATGACTTTTATCAAGCCTACTGCTTGTAAAGATTTTGTTAACAAGGCATGTCCTGTATAGCCCTAGATCCCTTAAACCTTGATTTCATACAACACATATTTCTGTGAGCACAAGGTTGGGGCAAAGTGGCTGGGGCAAAGTTACAAATTAACAGCATTTAAGCAAAGCAATTTTTCAAGGTACAGGTCAAAATGGAATTTCTTATGTCTTCCCTTTCTGCATAGACACAGTAACAGTCT